>NW_009729007.1:0-7283 GCF_000703405.1 Apaloderma vittatum | reverse complement strand
CTTTCCCTTTTGCTCCTTTTGGTGTTTTTTTTGTTGCTTGTGGGTTTATTTTATTTTTTTTGTGTGGGTTTTTTTTGGTTGATTTTGGTGGTGCCTTTTTGGCATTTAAAGCATTAAATATACAGATTTTTCTTCTTTTTATTCTTTAAAGAAGACAATTATCTAGGGAACAAAGTACCTCACCTTCAGCACCCATACTTTTGATTAAGTACCATGTTTGTCTGATCCTTGCTTAGGATGAGAGAGGATGACTAAATCACACCAGTTTTCTGGAGATTTGTTAAACACCTTTTGATAACCACTTAAGCTTAGGTGGTTTCCCAATATTTCTATTGATAATTTCCTGTGAATTTTGCTTAAAGGAAGATCGAGTGAGCTGAGTTATTCAGAGAGAAATAATTACAGAGCTGTTGCTTTCATTCCCCCCTTCTGAGAAGTTTGCGATAGGTCCTCATCATCTGAGAGCCAGCACTTCTCCACGTCAAACATAACCCTGGAGTTACAGATATAAACCAGCTGATGAGCAGCATCGTTACACCATGATAGCATTACTAATTCCTGCCCTGCAAGATAGGCTGCTGTTTGTTATGAAATATGGTGGATATATGTGACATCCTTTGAATGTGCACAGACCAAGACATGTGTCAGCTCTATTAATAACACAGCAAGGCTCACGAGAGTATGTTTCTCTGTGACTGGGCTGTAAGAGTCAGACACCTTGACTGGAGGGTTACCACAAGGTTCCTCAAAACGGAAAACAGAAGACATCAGAGGTTTGGTCTGTGATTGAATGTACATTTTGGGTCTCTGGCTGCAAACCTTCTAGGAAGAAAGAGAAGACAGTGCACACAGAAGACCCAGTTCAGAAATGTTTTGGAGGGTTGGAATTGTAACATTTAATGTTATCTCTGACTGTGCTTTTGTTCTTTCTTTTTGCATGCTCACCCCACACATTTCGTATGCCGTTCAACAGACTGAACCCTCTCCATGCAACTTGCTTACTGTAAAAATCATACGAATGAAAAATGCCAGGAAAGCAGACTTGAGTGAGTATCTTTGCTATACCCCTGGAGCATCCATGTGCCTGTAAAACTACTCGGAATATAACCAAGTGTCACAAACACTACAGAGTATTTATAAAAGGAGTGATCTCACACCACGTGACTGCGGTATCCTGAAGATGAGCGAGCATAGTTAGAAGATACTATTTTTTCTTACATCTTTGCCAGTGTAATGCTGAAGTCTAGCATCAGTTGTACTTTAGAAGGTGTTTGTGCAAAATGCGTAAGAGGTTTCACATCTGAACCTGCAAAGAAAGGGATTTTTTTATTCATAGGGAGGGCTGCAATAAGAAGTTTAGATGGGTGCTTTTTTCCTGTGTTTCATTATAGAACCATAGATTGGTTTGGGTTGCAAGGGACCTTAAAGATCATCTAGTTCCAACTCTCCTTCATTCCTTCCTACTGTAACATCCACCGTGGGCATCCCTGGGCCTGTTGCAGAATGTTTTTTGTGAGCTCAAGACTGCACTTGGCACCTCTCATGTCAAGTTAGATTCAGCCATTGGAACAGCCCTGTTTCAAAACTTACTTGAGGACTCACACTTTTTCTGTTCTTGATTATTTTTACGAAATGCCCAGGAATTACAATTACATAAAGGTTTATTAATGATCCATAAATGTTTGAACTGCAAAGCATAAGAAAAAAAGGTGTGAATGACAAGCACCTCCAGTCCCAGGAGATGTGACTGATCATCTTGCTTTTATTCATTTATACAATTAAGAAGGTCTGAATCCTGAAATTCTGTAGGCACCAGATGAAGCTGAATTTATTCGATTAAAATGATGCAAGAAAAGACATTTGCTTTGAGTTCTAGACCGGAGAAATATGAAGAAATGTTTCTCACTGATTTTTACTGAAGTTGCTTTATTGTTTTTTGTTGTATGGGGAAGAAGAGCCTGTGTGAACCTTTCCACTTTATTATTAAAGTGCGGAAAGGAGATCTGAAGCTCAGTTATAGGCTGGAGAGAGATCCTTTGCTACAGCTAAAAACCGATTTGAAGGTACAAATGTGTGCTCTGAACTGAAAGCACGAAGTGTGGAAAACTAGAGCCCTTATATATCTCCCCACATAATCATGTTCTGGTAAACCATCTGCATGGTAATGATTTTGGCAAACTTCCTCTCTACCTTTTTTCTCATCTAGATCAATGCTTTCTCTTCTTGTCTTGAAACTCTTTTTATTCTGACGTAAGTCTCCTCACCTGCATTCGGAGCATGGCACAGGGTCTGGAGCAGCACTAAAGCCACAGCGTGGGCTTCCCAGCATCAGTCATTGTTGGATGTGGTTTCGATGCCAGTCGTGCTTAGTGCCAGTCATCTTTAATTGTGATGAGCGTAAAATTTGTCACTTGTATTTATCAGAAAGGTCTGCTTTTGCACCATTTCAGGTCATAATTTTCTATGCAGCCAGACTTGTAGAAGTCACATCTTTCAATGACAGGCTCTTTATCGTATAAAAGAAATGTTTTGTTAAACTAATTTAACCCCTGGTTAAACTCACTGGCAATCTAAAAGCTACTGCAAATTGCATATTGGTAACTCTATGTGATTTCACTGAGAAGAAGCAAAAAAGGAGGATTAAGACAAAAAAATGTACCACTTGGACAAAATTTTGCTGCTTAGTGTGTAAAACTGAGCAGTATTTTTGTTTCAGTCTTCTTTACAGTTCCCTAGAAAGTAACTTTACACAACCTTAGGAAAGCCATAAGCATGTCAACTTTCATCACCAGTGATGTAGACTTCTTTACAGTACCATTTTCCTAATATTGATTTTTCCCACTCATTCTTTCTTTTCCCAGCCCTGTTTTTATCACTTCCCTTTTCCTGCAGACTCTTGTAGAGAGAGCCAGTTGGCAAGTGTCACCTCTTTCTCATTCACCTTAGAGATTTTAACACTAACGTTTCCCAAGTGAATCCCATTTTGTTATTTTCTCCTCTCCAGATCACTTCTGGCACTCGGTTTCTCTAGAGTTTTTGGATCATATTGTTTTAATACTCGTCTAGTGTTTAGAAGGTCTCCCAACCTGGTGCCTCAAGTTAACTTTGTTATTGGTCTATCTGCTCCATTTCCAGGTAATGGAGATGGGAAAATTAAGCCATAGCAACAGACTCTCGAAACCTTACTAACATCTCCCATGGAATAGATAATATAAGACCTTTAATGAAAGTTCAATGCATAAGATAGTATTTTTATCTAAGACAATTTAAGTTGTTTCCTTCTGCTTTTAATACACCCTTGCACCATTCTATCTCTCCTGCCCACTGATCCATCACTTATAAATCATAATACTAATTTCCACTCATGTATTGATGAGTAGCTGATGCCATTGATACCAGCTGTGAATTTATTGCCTTGTTTGCTTTCTACACGTTCCCCCTTCCCACTGAGCACACCCACATCCCCATCAGGCTCATTTGGGGCTCTTGATGTTCCTGGACCCATGAACACTTGCCAGTTCCTAGATTTGGGTGTGTGTCCCATCTGCATCCTGACTCCCTCACGGGATGAGACTTGGATGTGCACCAATCCAACCCACCCTTAAAACCACGTCTTCCTCTGCAGAGAATTTCCAGTTTCAAGCTCAGCCTCTCACAGCCCTTGGGCAACCATCATAGCTCCAGAACAAACAGAAGGAACGCGTCTTTTCGCAGCATGGGGTTCAGGTTGGCAACTCCCCACAGCAGGAGATCATGGATGCTGAAATATATGTGGGTTCCAGGCTGAGATTGGACAAGTTCATAGAAGAAAAATCCAGTGAAGGCTGGCTTAGGAAGTCTCTGAAATTTAAAATAGGATGCCTGCCCTCTTCTACTCCTCCTTAGACACCCACCACTAGATGTGGGGCTACTTCTTCTCCAGCACCAATGTCCATCCCTAACAAGACCAAAAATCCTTTCCAAGAAAAGGTAAAGGGCTGAAAGAAGAAGAAGAAGACACTGCTGAGAATCAAAATAATGAAGTGGAATTTAAAAATGGAAAAGAAAACAAAACAGTGTGTTAAGGTAACAAAGAGGCAAAAATTGACAACTGGATAGAGACACAGAGCTGATCAGTTTTAAGTCAACTTTCCCTGCTTCCTGAAACGCTCAAGGGCCTTCAGTGGATATTGCCTATGGACCCTGACTGGTGTAGAGTTCAAAATATTCTTCAGCATTTTCTTAGTGAGAGAGTGATATTTTGTGAGGCTTTTACAGATTTGTTTGTTTGTTCATTTATTTATCTATCTACTTAATTATTTGTTAATTAGGCTTGTGCATTTTGGAAAATTCCAAGTTTTGGACTTTCTAAACATACTTCTTTTATTATTTTGGGTATGATATTTTTAAAAATTATTAAGTATGCTTTACATTTTTATCAAATCCCGTATTTTATGGCACTGCAGCAGCAGTGCTGCCATGCATGAGATCAATTCATGGAAAGGCATTTGAGATCCGGAAAAGAAATATAGTCAGTGAAATACATTGTTTTTTAAGGAACTATGGTCCAATGTGATACTTGCTGCAGGAACCCACAGACTTCCTCCGGTGTTCTTTCACTGTTGTTATTGTTTCATTGTTATTTATTACTTCACCGTTTAAGCAGTTGCAATTATGTCCCAACAGCCTATTGTTCTAGGTGCTGCTTGAAATCTCATTAAAAAATAAGGGGATGTGGAGTGATAAAGCCCAACAAAGGGGAAAACGGAGGGAAAGAAAGTAAAGTTATTTAGCAATATTCCTCAGCAAAGTGATTATTTTAAGAAGAGACGCAAATAAGACTAGTGATACTGTTTTAAGGGTACTTATAGGGTGCTCCACCCAAGGTGAAAGGCAGGGTGGGAGAAAGTGTGGAGGGTTTTTTTTAAGGAAGTTTAGGAGATTAATGTTGAGTGCTCCCTGGAGGCAGGAAGTGATCTCCCAGGACTGAATGAATTCTGAGAGTCTGATTGCAAAGGGCTTTGGGAAGGAAGGTGTTTACTTTCACAGAAGGAACCCCCATTCTTTTTTTAAAAGGAATATTCTAAGTTCCAATGACTTCAATTATCTAATATTCTGCATTTTAGAAGGCAGCAATGCCTGCGTGTCTACCCACCCTCAGCCAGACCCCTGCTCAGCTCCATAGCGTGTGAAGAAGAGGAAAAGTGCTTTTCTCAGCTGTTGGTGATAGTTTATATTTCACGACAGATGGGTGCAAGTGTGGGGAGACATGGTGAAGGAGATAGTCTGGGCAAAGGGTGTTTGAGACCACATTCTTTGTTCGGATTCTGTCAGCACAATAAGGGAAACTATACCCTAGCAGCCATGAAAAAAATCTGCCCCCTATAAACAGCCTCAGTGTGAGCTCTTCAGCATTGCCCAAGAGGAGGAGGTTTTCCAGGTTTCATAGAATCATAGAATGGCATAGGCTGGAAAGGACCTTAGATTTCTGCCCAGGTTCCAGATGGGCTGGAGGTTGTGTCTGTTACTGTAAAAAACGGAGGTGGAATTAAAATTAAAAGTGTTTGAGCTGTCTTTGAGGCAGGTGGGCTTTTAGCTTGAGCTTAAAGTCAATGCCCAACTATTTGGGCTGCAACGTGGGGCTGCGGTGATTTTTAGCGTGGGTCATGTCACTGTAATGCTTTTGAATGGTAAAGCACAATTAAGATCCAGTCCTGCTATTATCCTGGTAGATAATTAGGCACTTAGTGTAATAACTGGACGAAGAGACCAGGCTTTCATAAGCACCTGCTACCACGCCTGCTTTGGGCAGGATATTGCCCCACAGTGATACCAGAGCTGCCACCCCAAGCACGTTTGACAGCTGCTCACGTGTCGTGGTCCGGAGGAGGGACAAAACAGGTCACTGAGGAGAAACTCTGCTGTGTAAGCGCCGTAGTTAGGTGGTGGTTAGGCTTAGATACCAGGGTAATGATGATTTGTTTGCATGTGGCTGGTGACAGGAGCCTTGTACACATACGTGAAGAGGCGTTTGATACAGGGCAATGGGGTATTGAGATGTGACCGACCAGCTCAGGCGCAGGACACGCCGTGAAGCTCCAGTTCTCACATCTGTTTGTGCCTGGAGCTGGTTGGGCAGAATGCAGGCCTGAGGTGTAAAAAATCCAGATGTGTCAAAAATGTTCCTGAGTGTTTTAAGTGCCTGCCTTGCAGCACATGGAAAATGGTTCAAGAATAAGAGGCAATTAGGAATCAGAGGACACCTGAGTTACAGGAGGAATCACCAAACACATTTTGCAGGTGGGAGGAGGGAAGCATGCTTGTTCAGTGGCTGTGTCAGAAGTACCCCTGAGAAAGTCAAAGATCTGAACTGAGAAGTCAGAGTTCTGCTATCTGACATGGAGTTATTTCTTAAAGGCGTATGATATTGTGCAGTAGCAGACAGTGATCGCTTGCAGAAAAGATAAATCAGCGGACTTTCAAAGTAAACTTTGTTCTTCACAGCAGACTTTAGCTATTTCAGAAACTTCAATGAAATAAATTTTGGATGGCTCACAAATTTGTGGACTAGGGTTGTTTTGATCCTTCTCCTACTGGGGACCAGAGCTGGGAGCAGTCTGTGCTACTATCAGTCTGGACTTCCCAAGAGCAAAGAAGGATTTTCATATGGACATTTGTTGTATAAACACAAACGTTTGGGATTGATTGCGATTGTTAGAAACTCAGGTGATTCCTATGTTTTGATATTTTTAAAGAATTTATGTATCTTATACTTTCTCCGCAGACACCCCCTTGTCACAGGGGAGAAGCTTGCATGCCCTTACGAGGTTGCGAGCTACACTGGTGGTGGCATAGGCCTCTGATAGGGTCTCAACTGAAGGGTCAGACTAAGTGTGTCCATGGGTAGGATGGGCTCGCTAGCCTCCTGGCAACCATCCTAGAAGGACAACTCTAACTCCAAACCCGGGCAGATGGAGCTCGTTTAGCCCTGTAAGGCCATCCATCTATGAGAAGGATACTCTAACTAAACCTACGTCCTGAGGACTTTGCTGTCACCATCCAAGCAGATGAAGCTTAGGAGTAAAGGGTGGGGCCAGTTCTGCACACGCTGAGCCTCACCTAAAAAAATCCATTGCGCAGGCTTGAAGAATACACCCTCATTTGTAAAGTCCTGTAGCGACAGGCGAGGGATGAAATGGCAGGTGATAAGGTGCACTGGAAGCCACAGACCCTACTCTGCATGCAGGCGGTTCAGGACATTGGTCATTTAAGGCTGACCCCGGAGATGACAGTCTTGTTCGGCA
>NW_009729006.1:0-2390 GCF_000703405.1 Apaloderma vittatum | reverse complement strand
GAGACTGTGTCAAATGCTTTACGGAAGTCAAAGTAGATCACACCCACTGCTCTGCCATCATCCATCCACTTTGTTATCTCTTCATAAAAGGCTATCAGGTTGGTCAAGCACGACTTCCCCTTGGTGAAGCCATGCTGACTGTCCCTAATGACCCTCTTATCCTTGATATGCCTTGAGATGGCACTAAGGCTACGGTGTTCCATTACTTTCCCAGGGATGGAGGTGAGGCTCACCGATCTATAGTTACCCGGGTCCTCCTTCTTGCCCTTTTTGAAGACTGGAGTGACATTTGATGTTTCCCAAGACGTGGCAAAGGTGATGGAGAGTCGTCCAGTAATGACTTCAGCCAGCTCCCTGAGCACCCACGGGTGGATCCCATCTGGGCCCATGGATTTATGGGTGTCCAGATAGCTTAATTGCTCCCTAACCCAGTCCTCATCAACTAAGGCAAACTCCTCCACTGTCCTGCCTTCCTCTGGGGTCTCAGGGGTACGGGGCCCCTCAGGACAGCCTCTGGCAGAGTAGACAGAGACAAAGAAGGCATTCAGCAACTCTGCCTTCTCTGTATCTTCCATCACCAGGGCACCCACCTCATTCATCAGTGGGCCAACACTGCCTCTGGTATTAGTTTTATCTGCCACGTATTTGAAAAAGGTCTTTTTGTTGTCTTTGACCCCTCTCGTCATGTTTAGACATGATTGGCTTCTTTTCTGTTTGGCCCTGTTTTGTCTCCCTCTGACTCCCTTTCTCTTCACATTGCCTCCTCAGCTGGCATAGGCCCAGCGACCTCCTCCAACACCACAGACCCCCAGGCTTGCAGTTTCCACCAGATAGTCCATCAGTTAGTAAGAGTAACCCGGTTTGTGTCTTGTCTTTGTTCCTCTTAAGTTTGTACAGCAGTTTTGTGTGTCTTGTGTGTTTTTTCCTACAGTTTCCCCATTTTCCTTGTAATTCTATTAGACAAGGTGTTTGATCAAACAATCTTACTAAAATAAACATTCCAACATTACACATGCCCTCATCAATTAGTGGCCAAATGGGTTTGATCCTTCTTACTTCCTCTCTTTTTGTTGGCCAGGACTGTGTCTCAGTATGTTTCTATTTATTCCCCTTACTATCCACTTTTGACACTGAAAAGCTCCTAGACCAGACACACCTACATGAGCTGATGCTCTCTCATTCCCGTACCCATACAAAAATTACAAAACTCTTCCACTGATGATACACAGAAAAATTATAAAAATACTTTCAGATCATTTTGAGGCACATCAGTCTTGTGCTTGTCTATACATAAAGCAATAAAAAATGCGTGTCTTATTGATCAGTGATGGTTGGTAGATTTAGGATCTTAAAGATAAATTTTAGCATTTCCTCACCCTAAGGGAGGTATAGATGCAAATTTATTACATACTGTGTATGATTAGTGGACTGCAAACTTTGCTGAGTTGTCTCATTAAATGCCAAATTTGATATTTGAAAAAAAATAAAATCCTACATTCATACACCTTTTTAAGAAAATATATTTTTATCATATATTCCACCAGAAACTAGTAATAAACCAACAAGCTAATAATATTTATGCCAAATTGAAAGCTGTGAACAAATTCTAAAGTTCTTAAACAACTTCAGCAGAAATGAAAGTAATCCAGAAATCAAGAAATATTCTGAACTGTATTTGAATTTTTTAAAAAAAGCTGACTCAGTTCTACTTTGATATTGACTTGTTGTTAATCATTTCTGTAGCAGACTGGCTGGCAAGTTTGCATCAAAATATAGCCAGTTATGAGATTTGCTTGCATTTTCAAGAGAATTTCATAATAAAATGCCAAAATATGCATTTTTCAAATTCCAAAGGGAAAATATTCTGCATAGGTTTATATATTAATCTAACAAACAGTACTGTAGTTGAATTCTCAGGAGGGACAACAGCATCTATTAACCTGCAGTGCTGCTGTTCAGCATGTGGAATACAAAGATTCTTAAAAATATTGTTGTGGTTTTAATTGTTTATTGCATCTTAGATTGTTAATATTATGTCTAAAACTTTTAATATTTCCTTAAGAGTGAGTGGATTAAATCAACAGAACAGTGCCTTAATGCTTTTGGTTTATGTATTTGACTGCATGTCTCCACCTTCACTGCATGTGACCATCTCTCTGTTTCTGCTCATTCCGTCCAAATTTACATCCATGTTTCCCGTGTTTGTGAAGAACAAGGACGCTGGAGTCTTGCATTCCAAAATAGGACAGTGTAGACCATCTAAGTGCTAAACCTGGAGCAGCACAGAGGTATCTTTATTTACTCAAATCCTAGTTCCAATTAAATGAGGTATTGGGCATTGTATATTCTTCATATGCTCTGTGTAATACTTTCACATCTTTTTTTTTTTT
>NW_009729005.1:11564-18287 GCF_000703405.1 Apaloderma vittatum | reverse complement strand
CAGTTGTGTCGTGTCCGTCTCTACAACAACAAAAGCTAGCAGTCTAGCAAATTTCAAAGCATTCTTGAAAGTATTTTTAGTATAATATCCAGTGTTAGTGCTGGTTAAACCTGTATTTATGTCCTTTAGCCCATGCTCTTGTTATACAATACTGAAGAGAGAGCATATGTTTGTCTGTTGCTTTCTTGTCTAATGCCAAGCAGAAGACACCAAGATTTAGCATCTAAGATCTTAAGATTTACTGTTAGAAACTGAGTGCTATTTCACCCCTGAAACCATTCTACTTGCAAATACAAAATACAAGAGTATGATATCAGAAGATTGCAAGATCTTATTAGTTTAGTAAGCAAAATATACCTATTCTGATCTCCGTAACAACTGAGTAGGTGATTGAAAATTTGGATAGTTTATAACACAAAAGCATTTATTTTACTTCCTTGTGTCTTTCTCTTGGTGGTCTATCAATTAAAAAAAACAAGTCTTTTAGGCATCTTTCAGACTTAGTGTTTGGGTCCCCTGGGACATCTAATATCAAGCAAAAGAAAAAGCCTATGGTCTATGGTATCCAAAGACCCTCATAACCCAGACCTTTATACTGTGAATAATTTTGAGGATGAAGTTGCAAGAGACCTCATCACCATATCAAAGATATCAAGCAAAGATTCTTCAGAACTTCACTAATGCAATGTTAACTAAGAAATATCATTTGGGTGAGGAAAAAGGTCTCTAGGTTTATTTTATCACTGTCTTTTGCACTCTTGCCCATCTGTCTACTCAGGGTCCTACCTGCCCTTCTCTAAGCTCTGGACAAATTTTGCAATTTTCCCTCAAAAAAATCAAAGGATTTAGGGGCCTCTTTGATCTTGCCTGCACCTGGCTAAGCATAAAAGAGCAAATGTTTTGGATCCTGATTTGCATGTCAGCTATTCTGGCATGACATATCAGAGAGTATCAAGCTCACTCTGTCTTTGATGCAACAGAATTTGAATTTTTTCATAGTATAACTAGATACGAACTGACAGACTAGTCTATCTGTCACAGCAGCGCAATGGATAGGAAATAAATGTTATTAGAACTCCTCTTCTTCTTTGTGCTTGAAGTGTCTGGCCTGATTGGTTTTAAGAATTCCTTGCAGTGAGGTCTTACCTGAATTGGCTCACAGAGGTGTGCCTGCTTCTTTCTCTGTTATGCTGGAGCTATGCTGGGAATAGCAGTTCCCTGGTTTTGCTTTTTCAAGCAATCATTTACAGAATTACTCTTTATTAAACCTTCTGTATGACAGGATAGAGCTCAAGAAAACAAGAGACTCTGGTTCTCACAAATATTAGGCTAATTACAATTCTCACCTCTCCTCATTTTCTGCAGCTTACGCTGGCTACAGTCCATGATTTTCCCTCTCTCTGTCTGGGCTTCAGGCTGCTGTGTCCCATGCCCAACACCAGCAACTTCAGCCTTTGTAACACGTATTTGGTTCCTCCAGTTTGCTATTTTCAGGAAGATAAGACAGCAGAAAATATCATCTTTAGCATTTATAAACAACGGTGTATGGTGGGAAAGGAAGTATGTAAGAAAAAAAGTAGATTTTAAACTAATGAAAATTTTGCACAGGTCATAGGTATCTTCCCACATGGGGATCCTTCTCGGCTACATCCCTTCTACATCTTTCAGACCTTCCTTCTGCTCTGACCCCTCAGAGTCTGGGCAACATAACCAGCTCTCTTAGCACATAAGCCAATTACCTCCCTATCAATGTAGACCAATAGGGGACTGGAAGAGCATTAATTCATAACTAAGTTAGTAATTGCATTAGTAGCACTTTTGGTTTGGCGTATTTATTTATGGTAATGAATACTTGTTAAATTGTTACTTGTTTAAGCCAAAGAGCAGACAGACACACATCTAATGAAAACCCAGGCAAGGATTGTTACCCTGAGTTTTTTGAAATGTCTCTGTCCTGCATGACATCAATTTAAACCTTGTAAACATATAAAATCATATCCGACTGAGAGAGGGATGATGTAGGAAAGTCACAGAAGTTTAAATTACAGAAAAAAAAAATAAAAAGAAAAAAAATAAAAACCCCAACAGTACACAGAATAGTGAAGATACTCTCATTTTGCTGGCAGTACTAGCATATTTTTAAATCAGCTTCACTAAGCTGTAGTTTGGCTGAACAAGCAGAATTTCTGAATTTTAGTCATGTTTGAATGTTAGCAGTCAAGCCATACTCAGTCGAGTGTCGCACTAACAACGGTAAGGTTGCGGGTTCGATTCCCATTTGGTCCCCATGTGTTGCCTGATCTAGTTGAGAGGTGGCATCCCTGGTGGCAGGGAGACTGGATTAAATGATCTCTAAGGTCCCTTCCAGCTTAGGCCAGCTATGGTATGGTATGGTATGGTATGGTATGATATGGTACGATATGATATGATATGATATGATATGATATGATATGATATGATACGATACGATACCATATGATATGATATGATACACAACCAAGATTTGTGGGTTTGATATATCTGGATCCATGGATTCAACATGAGACACTACAAAATAAGTCACCTTGAAGGAAATGATCTCCTGATAATCACGGAATCAGAATAATTTAGGTTGGAAAAGATCTTTAAGATCGAGTCCAACTATAAACCTGACACTGCCAAGTCTACCACTAAACCATGTCAAGTGCCACATCTAAACATCTTTTAAATATCTCCAGGAATTATGACTTCACCACTTCCCTGAGCAGCCTGTTCCAATGCCTGACAAACCTTTCAGCAAAGAAGTTTTTCCTAATATCCAATCTAAACCTCCCCTGGTGCAACTTGAGCCTGTTTCCTCTTGTCCTATCACTTGCTATTCATAAGACATTGTTCTCAAGTCCCTTCACTAGCTTTGTTGCCCTTCTTTGGACAAGCTTCAGCACCTCAATATTTTTCTTGTAACAAGAGGCCCAAAACTGAACAAGGATTTGTTCACCAGTGCCAAGTACAGGGGAAAAAATCACTTCCCTGGTCCTGCTGACAACACCATTCCTGACACAGGCCAGGATGCCGTCGGCCTTCTTGGCCACCTGGGCACACTGCTGGCTCGTGTTCAGCCAGCTGCTCACCAACACTCCCAGGTTCCTTTCTGCTGAGCAATTTTCCAGCCACGCCTCCCCACGCACGTAGCACTGCCCGGGGTTATTGTGACCCAAGGACAGTATCTGTCACTTGTTGAATCTCATACAGCTGGCCTTGGCACACCAATCCAGCCTGTCCAGGTCCCTTTGTAGAGCCTCCCTACCCTCAAGCAGATGAACACTCCCACTCAGCTTCATGTCAAGTATAAACTTACTGAGGGCACACTCAATCCCTTGTCCAGATTGTTGATAAAGATATTAAACAGAACTGGCCCCACTCCTGAGCCCTGAGGAACACTGCTTGTGACTGGTCGCCAACTGGATTTAAATTCATTCACCATCACCCTTTGAACCTGGCCATCCAGCCAGTTTCTTACCAGGATTTAATCCTTTCTTGAACCTTAGTATCTAGGGTATTGGAGAATACAGAAGTAGATTAGGACAGATTAAGATTTTCTTCACTTGTTGAATGTAAGATAAGAAATAATGTAACACAGTATTGACATATTCTGCAGCTGCTACAACCGGAGTCACCTACCTCCTCCTTGTCAGGTTGCTGCTCAATCCTGTCCTGAAACAGATCATAAAAAAAAGTAATGAGTGTGACTGACATCAAAGTATGATATTCCTAATACCTACCTGTCAGAAACAACATACCTCCTGAGTATTAAATACGACATATAAGTGAGAAGAGTGCTATTACACTACTTTACAGCTATTTGCACCTTATCATAAAACCCATACTCAGTAAGTCTGCAGGGACACACCTCCCTGTTTGCAATGAAGTGCTGGCAATTCCAGGCTGATTTGAATTTAACATATAAATGTCAAGGACACAAAAACTTAAGCATGATAAAACAGTTGCCTCATATATGCCTACATCAGATGTATGAACAATTCGCTCAGATCTGAGGGAAAGCCATGCCAAACTTTGTAGCTTTTAATAAAAAAGCCTTGACAGACTATCAGTATAGGAAGAATAACATGCAAGCTTACTGAAAAAGGCAAGGATATTTTCTCAGAAAGCATTTTTTTTACTTTAGTCATAGAGGAAAGCTTATTGTCTTCACCTTCTCCTGGCAAACTTGGCAGGCTACATAAAGGTTTTGTCAGTAGTGGCTGGAATACCTGGGAACCATATATAGTGCAGGACGTTATTCAGCACCATATCACTGTATCACAAAAGGAGGAAAATTGCTGGGCAAAAAGGAAGTACAGTTATGCTTTTCTCAGTGAAAATAACATTCATATAGAACCAGCAAGAAGGAGTATCCATTTAAAGTAATAATGCTTGTATATTTGGAATAAAAACATATTTTAAATTGTAATAAAAATAAGGTGGTCTCATGCTATCTGCTCTTCACTATTCTTTATCCACTAAGTATAACATGAAAATATTTTATAATATAAAAACCTGGGCTTCTAGACTAGGCTTTCTAGTGCATTTCTATAACCTTATAGGCATATATAGCACCTCAGTACTTTGTTAGGCCTTTGAACATGACCATAGTTTTATTACTAAATGTTTTCTTGCAATATTCAGTAAAGTTATTTTTACAGTATTTTGTTTATGTGATGAACCCAAGAACAAACCAGCTCAATACTCATATTTCTAGTAGTTTCCAATTTCATACAGTAAAAATGCCCAACCATTCCTCCACTGTGAAATAAAATATCTCTTAAAAAAAATCCCATCAGAGTACTGCACTGATTCTTGCTGAAGTTCTATTACCTGTTTACTTTCTGTATAAACACCGCCGAGTACGTCCTGCTGATACTAGCAGACACACAGCCATGAGATAAAATTTTGTTTGTTTGCTTTTTAAAATTTTCTGAGTGTAACATAGTATTCCCACAGCCTTCTTTTGACCTCTGAATATGTGACTGAATAGAAAGCACTATGACTTTACAAATGCTTTTATTATCCAGGGTTTAGGTGCCATTAAGGGCTTGTCTAAATATTATAGGGCTGTAATGGGGCCATCCAAATTCTCTTTACGCTCACTGACTTGGGTACTGGCAGCAGTCTAGTCATGGAAGTCAGACAACATATGCTGCTGCTTGACTAAAATTAGCTTACATGTCCCATAACTCTAACACTTAAGGAATATGTAACATAATGTAGTAATACAGTTTCAGCTGCTGTATTCCAATTCTGTTTTAGAAGCACATTGTTTATAGTGTAATGTATATGGACTGTAATAGTGTAAAGCATATGTATATCACAGAATCACAGAATTGTTGAGGCTGTAAAAGACCTCTGAGATCATCCAGTCCAGCCTATGTCTCAACACCATCACAATGGCTTGACCAGGGCACTAAGTGCCACATCCAGCCTCTCCTTAAACACCTCCAGGGACGGTGACTCCACCACTTCCCTGGGCAGTGCATCCCAATGCCCGAGCACCCTCTCTGTGAGGAAGTGCTGCCTGAGACCCAACCTAAACCTTCCCTATCTAACCAAAACCTTCCCATGCATTGTATTATCCTGTAAAATGCTATATATACATAGATGTAATGCATCAGCCACTGGATTATGCATTATTAGAAAGCTGTCATGATTCTGTATCACTATGTGTGTGTATATACAATGACTGGTACTAAAGGGCCTCACTATAATTAAGATGTTAAACAGAAAAAATAAGTTTATATGCATGTGGCTATGTAGACATTTATAAACAGGTCAGGAATTATGACAAAATAAAGAGCTATCAAATACATATACCTTCTCTGTTCCACCTCTTCCTTTCCCCTCACTATCTTCTCTCTGACTAGCAGTTACTCAAGTCTTGGTCAAATTTTTTCATATGTCTGTTTCTGTCTCTGCCCTTCACCCTTGGAGCAGCTACTCAGAAATTCAAGAAGCCATTCTGATTGATGACATGTGCTGAACATTAGGAAAAAATCCAGTTCGGCTACACCTATACCAGCCTGCTGACGTCAATGGGGTTACAGAGTAGCAGGCAAAGGATGGGAAGGGAGCCTAAGGGCTAAGTATTTCAGAGAAGGAATCCCTGACTCATGACCTTAAACCACCAAAGCCTTCATAAATCACTTCTCCTGCTACTGGTTTCTTCTCAATAACTTGCCTTTGATGAATAGCTTGAGCCACCTCCTCTTTCCAAAGGGAAAGGAAGGGCAGAGAAGGGAAGAGTGGAACAAGCTGGCATTTCCCTTACTCCCTTCCCTAAACAACATGCAAAACGAAGGCAAAATATTGAAATTGCTCTTTGCTTATTTACTTCTCAGTATAGAGGAGGCTCCCTTCCCTAAACAACATGCAAAACGAAGGCGAAATATTGAAATTGCTCTTTGCTTAATTACTTCTCAGTATAGAGGAGGAAAAGTGGTCGCTAATTGACAGAATTCAATTTCAACAGCAATATGAAAACATGATCAAATCCTCCCATATTCAGTTACAAGAAAATACCCATTATACAAGACGCTCTGCCAGGATGATTTGTTCTAGAAAAGTGTCTTGGGTTACAATATGTAACCAAAAATGCGTAATTCTATTTTCATCTGTTGAAACCGCGTGGAAGATTTTTTTTTTCATTTCTTGTTAACTCCAGGGGCAGGTGCTTTTGTTAGTGGGTAATCA
>NW_009729005.1:8578-11517 GCF_000703405.1 Apaloderma vittatum | reverse complement strand
GGGGGGGGGGGGGTAGCCGTGGCCTCGAGAGCCAGACAGGGGGGAGGAGGACCTCGTGGAGCTGCCGCCTTTCTTCGCCTTGGCCAGAGGAGTGGACTTTAGCCCCATCGCCACCGGACCCCTCTACGGAATCATCCGGAACAGCATCTGCCACTCCAGCAGGACTCTAATCTGGATCTATTTGGACCTTTTTTTTTTCGTGTTTCCCAAGTCAGGTATTCTGACTCTATCGGGGTCTGGGATTATTTGTTTCTTGTTGTTTTCTCCCCTCTGTATCATTACCCTTGTAGTTTGCAATCTATCAGTAAAGAACTGGTATTCCTATCCCCCTATCTTTGTCTGAAAGTCCCATAATTTCAAAAGTATAGCAATTCGGAGGTGTGTGTGTGGGGGGGGGGTTACATTTCCCGTTTCAAGGGAGGCTTTCCCCTGTCTTCTAAACCAAGACAAAAAGCCACACAGGCACATACACTTCCCAGCTCAGATGCGTCAGGGCAAGCCTGTGCACTTCAGGACAGCGCTTATAGTTCACGTGGCTTCAAATCACAGCTGTATCTCCATATTTAGGAAAATTTGTTTACATTCATCTTTCTGCGGTAACACTGAAGATCATTTATAATGGTGGCCTAATCTGAGTCACTAAACCAAGAGCAAACAATTATTTTGGGAAGCAAAAGAAACAGGTATACTCAATAAATAAGATAGTTTGTGTTCTTTTCTTTCACCTGAAAAAAAGTGCATTAAAACACTAGTCATGGAGGTTACAAATTATGCACTTGTCGCACTTTACCCCTTCTTTTCCAACACCAGCTAGCTTTGTGGCAGCAATATTATCAAAAGGGGGCAAAGCAACAGTAGCCTTGACCACCTTAAACCAGTCAACAGTGAATGTTGCTGCTCCAGGACTAGCCTAGTATACATGTCTATTTATAGAGCATCAAATACTGTTGATGGCACTTAATCATATTATTTAGCTTACTACCAGATACATCCCTCTTAGTCTACACAGATTTAACATCTCAGAAGAAACTGATGTTTTGCATACCACATGTCTTGATAAGAGCTGTCTCTCACCAGGCTTTTCATACCATGTAGATGTTGTTGACCAGCTCTCCTTCGTACTCAGCTCTAAATCAGGTGAGTTTCCTGCTTTCAGAACTGACAGCTTTGGGAAGTATCCTGACAAGACATGCATGCTCTACAACTAGGAAAGGAGCACTGCTGGATCTTATACTCACTAACAAGGAAGGTCTGCTTGAAGCAATGAAGGTTGAGGGCAGCCTTGGCTGCAGCGACCGTGAGATCGAGTAACCAAGCAGGATCGCAACCCTGAACTTCAGCAGGGCCAACTTTGGTCTTTTCAAGCAATTGCTAGAGGAAATCCCATGGAACAGGGTACTAGAAGGTAAAGGCATACAAGATAACTGGCTAATATTCAAGGATCACTTCTTCCAAGCTCAAGATCAGTGCATCCCAACGGGTAGGAAATCAAGAAAGAGAGCCAGGAGACTCCCATGGTTAACCAGGGAACTGCTGGGCAAGCTCAAGTGGAAGAAAAGAGTCAGTAGATCATAGAAGGAGGGGCTGGCCACTTGGGTGGAGCATAAGACTGTGGTCAGAGGATGTAGGGAGGCAACTAGGAAAGCTAAGGCCTCCTTGGAATTAAACCTTACAAAGGAGGTAAAGGACAACAGAAAGGGCTTCTTCAAATGTATTGCTGACAAGCTAACACTAGAGGCAATGTAGGCCCACTGGTGAATGAGCTGGGTGCCCTGGTAACAGAGGATATAGAGAAGGCAGAGTTACTGAATGCCTTCTTTTCATAGAATCATAGAATGGCCTAAGCCGGAAGGGACCTTAGAGATCATTTTTTAATCCAGCCTCCCTGCCACCAGGGACGCCACCTCTCGACTAGATCAGGCAACACATGGGGACCAAATGGGAATCGAATCTGCGACCTTAGCGTTGTTAGCGCCACACTCAACTGACTGAGCTAACCAGCCCCCTTTTCCTCTGTCTATGCTCCTGGAGACTGGCCTCAGGAGTGCCAGACCCCTGAGGTCCCAGAGGCAGTCAGGATAAAGGAGGAGTTTGCCTTGGTTGATGAGGACTGGGTTAGGGATCACTTTGAACACTTGAACATCCACAGATCCATGGGCTCTGATGGGATGCGCCTGCCGGTGCTGAGGGAGCTGACAGAAGACATTGCTAGGCTACCCTCCTTCATCTTAGGTGAGTCGTGGGCAACAGGAGGGGTGCCGGAAGACTGGAGGAAAGCGAATGTCACTCCAGTGTTCTAAAAGGGCAGGAAGGATGACCCGGGTAACTGCAGACTAGTCAGCCTCATCTCCATCCCTGAAAAGGTGATGGAACAACTCATCCTCGGTGCTGTCTCTAGGCATATCAAGGATAAGTGGGTCATTAGGAGCAGTCAGCATGGCTTTGCCAAGAGAAAGTCATGTTTGACCAACCTGATAGCCTTTTATGAAGACGTAACCAGGTGGATGGATGGCCGTGCGGTGGACATGGTTTATCTAGATTTTAGTATAGCATTTGATACTGTCTCTCACAGCAATCTCATAGCTAAACTGAGGAAGTGTGGTCTGGATGACCGAGCAGTGAGGTGGGTTGTTAATTGGTTGAAGGGAAGAAGTCAGAGAGTTGTGGTCAATGAGGCAGAGTCTAGTTGGAGGCCTGTGTCTAGTGGAGTCCCTCAGGGGTTAGTACTGCGCCCAGTGCTGTTCAATATATTCATCAACGACCTGGATGTGGGATTAGAGAGCACTGTCAGCAAATTCACTGATGACATGAAACTGGGAGGAGTGGTTGACACACCAGCAGGCTGTGCTGCCATTCAGTGAGACCTAGACAGGCTGGAGGGTTGGGCGAGGAGAATCCTTGTGAAATTCAACAAGGGCAAGTGTAGAGTTTTGCACCTG
>NW_009729005.1:0-8478 GCF_000703405.1 Apaloderma vittatum | reverse complement strand
CCATGAGCCAGCAATGTGCCCTCGTGGCCAAGAAGGCCAATGGCATCCTGGGCTGTATTAGAAGGAGTGTGGCTAGTAGGTGGAGAGAGATTCTCCTCCCCTTCTACTCTGCCCTGGTGAGGCCACATCTGGAATATTGTGTCCAGATCTGGGCCCCTCAGCTCAGGAAGGACAGGGAACTGCTTGAGAGAGTCTAGTGCAGAGCCACAAAGATGGTGAAGGCAGTGGAGCATCTTCCTTATGAGAAAATAATAAAAGGCTGTGCTGTGGGTGGCAAGGGGAAGGAGACAATCTCTTTTCAGTGGTGCCAAGTAACAGAACAAGGAATAATGAGTTTAAGTTAGAACATAGGAACAACTAGGAAAAACTTTTTCACTGTGAGGGTGACAGAGCTCTGGTACAGGCTGCCCAGAGAGGTTGTGGAGTCTCCTTCTCTGAAGGCTTTCAAAACCCGCCTGGATGTGTTCCTGTGTGGCTGCCCTAGAGGATGCTGCTCTGGCAGGGGGGTTGGACTAGATGATCTCTAGAGGTCCCTTCCAACTCCAAACATTCTATGAGTCTATGATTCTATGAGTCTATGAAAGGCTGAAGGAGCTGGGTCTCTTTAGCTTGGAGGAGACTGAGGGGTGACCTCACTGATGTTTATAAATATGTAAAGGGTGAATGTCAGGAGGACAGAGCCAGGCTCTTTTCAGTGATGTCCAATGATAGGATGAGGGGTAATGAGTGCAAGATGGAACATAGGAGGCTCCACAAAAACCTTAGGAAAATTTTTTCCACTATGAGGGTAACAGAGCACTGGCACAGGCTGCCCAAAGAGGTTGTGGAGTCTCCTTCTCTGGAGACATTCAAAACCTTGGATGCATTCCTGTGTGATCTACTCTAGGTGATCCTGCTCTGGCAGGGGGGTTGGACTAGATGATCTTTCAAGATCCCTTCCAACCCCTAACATTCTGTGTGATTCCCTAATTCTGTGATGTTGTCACCAAGTTTTTTTAATGCTCTTCTAATCAGCATGGGATTCATATGCCAATTAAGTGAATAAAGTAAGACACAATAAAAACCAAACTTCCAGTACAGCAGAAGCACACAGACTGTTTGTGAACAAACTACTTTCATAGTTGTACAAATTTAACTCCACACCTTCAGCAAGCTACACAAAACTCCTCTTGTTTACAAAATTGATGAAGAGACCGGAAGATTGTCCTAGATTTGTCAATTAATACTTCTGTCCACAGAGAATACCAGGTGCCATACCAGCCTGGCTCTCCTTCCTGCTCCCCTCCATAGGATGTAAATTAGTAGAATGCTATAGAAGTACGTGGAATTCAAACTTCTGTAATTATATATAATATAGAGATATTTTACAAGCCAGCAGGCCGTACTCTGGAGAAGAAGGATAAAACCATGAAAATACTAATACAGTTTTTATTTTTGGCTTTTTATGCAACTCTGATTTTTATTTTTATAAGCTCTTTTGTAAGGATATAAAGTTTGTGTTAGTGCATCTCTGTCAGGAGGAAATGTTCTTTCTAGCATTATTGCCTACTTAACTGAAACAATTTCTAGTAATATACAAATGACAAGTTGGAACAAACTTGGAACAGCAATTTTACTGAAGTAACAGGCAAACTCCCGCAGGATAAAAAAGCAATGGCTGTGGCCATTACACATTTCACAGCAAGTGACATGATGGAA
The DNA here is from genome assembly GCF_000703405.1 of Apaloderma vittatum. Classification (NCBI taxonomy): domain Eukaryota; kingdom Metazoa; phylum Chordata; class Aves; order Trogoniformes; family Trogonidae; genus Apaloderma; species Apaloderma vittatum. Next base: position 6,780 of record NW_009729005.1, on the reverse strand, counting down.
TTGAATGTTGTCATGGTTGAAAGCTTCAGGGATCTCATACACTTCATCGAGTCTGTCTGCAAAATGCTAAGTCTCACCATGCTCCCTCACAGCAAGATTCACAGTCCACACAATGTTCATCACGCCAAGCCTCTGCAGTGCTCAGGAAGATGAGCCAGACATAGCTGCAGTAAGGGAAAACACAGCAGCATCTTAAAGAACCACTTCTCAATCAAATGAGCTGTGGCCATAGAAGCAGATTTTAATACTTGCTACATTCAGATGAAAAAGATGTGTACAGAGCATCAACACTGAAAGCATCACCAAAAATTATTTGGAAAACATTTCTTGGAATACTGGTAGTTTTGCTAATCTGAGAGAAAATGCTGACGCCTTTTGGACAAAGGAAATGAAAGAGGTGCAATCCATGTCACTGTCATCTGGGATTTGCCTACAGAAAAGAAAATGGACCGTATCCATCCTACTTCCATCTATGTGGGGGTCATCAGGAGGCCTAAAGGGGTGAAGCAAGGGCCTCCTCCAGCAAAACCACCACTCCACCCCTGCTGTGTCCACTCCCAGTGCGTGAGAATGCAGCTTCTAAGGATAACTAGGAGGGAGGGGAAGAGCAGAATGACATAAAGTTACGCGAGCTATTCTCTGTGGGACTAGCCAGGTTGCCGTACACTGCAGTGCTGTGTCCCTTTCTTAGGACTTTGTCCTCCAGCCAGTTGTAACTCTTCAACTGGAAAATGTGATGGCTGTATCACTGCATCATTTTTGTCTAAGCAAAAAAATTCATTTTTGTAGTGTTTAATATTTCTGGTACTTTATGTATTGATTTGTAACTGCTCATGCTTCCTAAATAAACAGTTATAAAAAAATTGAACTCCGTCAGGAGAAAAAGGAGATATTCTTGAGAAACCTGAACCGCAGCTTTTCTAAAGCCCACAATGCTGATACTGCTATATTTAGTGCCTTATTTGGTGGGAAAGAACAAACCACTAAAAGATTTCTTCCAGCTTCGATTGAATGCTACATCAGAACAAAAGTAATTTTACAGATGAGAGTAAAGTAGCCGGAAAGTTATAAGCTTTTTATTTACTATCCTTTTGGAGGATCAGCTATTTGCTTTTATTGATAGAAAATATTGTCAAAAAGTATTTTGTAACCTGGAAGTATGTCGTGATGAACAGTAGTTGTACTAACTTGGAAAACAGTGGCAAAAAGTGATTCCTATCCTGCAAGTATGTCACATAGTATGTCAGTAGTTGTACTAACTAGACCATCTGGTTATTATCATAAAATATGACAGGAATTTTCATGTTCTTTTAGAAAAAGTAATCTCTTTTTTCTTTATATTTTGGGGGAAAAAAACCCAACAGTCCCGAGACATGCAATTTATTTGGTATTTGACAGTTTCATAAAGTAGAACTATTTCACAGTTAGACAGGCTGATAAGAACAATGAAAAAACGCGAAAAAACCCCATATATAAAGGTGGGAACCAGACCTTTGAAGTGCTACCAAAAATAAAATAGCAAAATATGCTCTGTCCCTTTAAGATACCAAAAATAAACCACAGTGCTGTCCTCATCTAGATCCTCATACTGCACTCAGCTCTAGTCACAGAAGTCTGACTGTGGGGAGTTCATTGCTGGATCGAGGCACTGAAGTGTAAAAGAGAAGCATAAGACAAGACTAACATTAATGCAAATCCAAAGCGAAGAGAACACCAAGTTCACACAGCAGCAAGGACAGAGTATTATTCACAATACCCATAGATTCCAGCACTTTCACTTTCCTTTATTCTGTTTATTTGCTGCTCATTTGCATCTTTTTTTTTCCCTTCTTGGTTATGTGTGGCTGCCACTAATGAGGTTTGTCACTATTCCAACAACAAATATCTCTTGAAGGTACTTGTGTGCGGTGTTTGAATGGGAAAGCAGGTGAGTGAACAAGGAAGTAAATGGAAGATCACATTAGTAACCATAGCAGCCAACAGCATTTCATCCCAGGAGAAGCTTCCACTGCTGGAGGCTGGGCTTCCTTTTAATGAGTTTAATAACACTGTTGCACAGTGATGGGGCAAGTCTTCCAAATGGTCCACGTGACGGGGCCTTCTGCTGTTTTGTGTCACGACTAAGACCTTCCTGAATGCTGTGCCTTTCCTGAGGATTACTTTGCAGCAGCTAGGGACTGGATCTCTTGCAAAGATATGCTTGCTGAACACCAAAATTTCTGTTATCCACACACACACACACACAGAGGTAATGCAGATGAACAGCTCATGGTTGTAATTGCAGAGAACTGCCTGAGCTGGCAGAAGACTGCAGCCAAATTATTTTAACTGACATGCATTTATTTGATCGTTGGATACTTAGAAGCCAAACTCCATTCTTTTAGGGGATTTTGTTAAGAAACTATAAAACAAAGGTCACCTTTGTGTGCAAGGATGTGGGAATTACATTTTGTCATCATGACTGTGCATTTAGGTTTTGAGTATAACAGAAGTTACGCATTATTGGCAGAGGTTAGAAACAGAGAGGTCAAAGAGTCAGAAATATGTCTCATTTTCACATGTACTTTCTGGAAAAAAACAGATCTAGACAAAGAATGTCAAGCAAGAGTGAAGTGTTCTTCAATCTCCTGTTCTTAATCCTCTGTCCTTTGGGCCATTATACTTGTAATAAAATCCTCATCGTGGTCGTTTGATGCTGGCCATTTCACTTACTTTGGCTTCACCTTCAATTTGTTAGCTGTTCTGGGTAGGCAAGTCCTCAGAGTACCACAATAACCATTAACTACATTCTTCTTCAAATGAAGTACATCTATCACAAATATCAGGCAGTGAAATGACATAAAACAACAACTTCAAAATTAGTGTTGGTTTGCCTTTTCACAAACAATTTTGAGAAGGATCTGAGAAAATATTATTTGCAATAGATCAAAGCACAAACATCTGTTCCACTGAGGGAATTAATTTCCCTTGTTAATACAAATTAATCAGTTTAAATATATGGTGCAGACGCAAGAAAGACAAGAAGTTGCTCTTTTGATTAGCTTTTCAGAAATATAATAGAGGGAGAGACACAATTAAGAAGTGACATATTTGTAGGGGAAAATCCAGGAACACTGCAGGATAAGCAATTTCACTCAGAGCTTACACCAGTTTCTCAAGCAGATGAGCTGCACACAGTTAATGGCTTTTCAGTCTCTCCCATTTCCCTCTCCTCACACTGTTCTCACATATGCTCAAGTCAACTCTTCCCATTTACAGCTTTTTCAAGAGGTATTTAGTAACTTTGGCCACAAGTAGAAGAGGTACATAGTCACTAGTGTAATAGAAAGCAGGAGTAGCAGGAACCTAAACAGATGTTAAACATCTTAAAATCTAGAACTCTATCATATTATCAATGCATACTACATCACCACCACACCTGTGATAACCGGAATTCTATTGGAGCCCAGCTTTAAATCCTGCCTTCCCACCTTCCAAAGCTGAGGTGGACTAAACTATAGAGCATCACTGCCTCAAGAAGTGAATTCAGCATGAAGTGAGCTGTTGCCCTTGGACCAGACTCTCAACATTTTCACTGCAATTATGAAACAGAGTAACTCACTAAGGACTGCAAAGCAGCAGAAAACACACCTGTATGTAAGAAGAGTAAATCTGCCACATACTGACATATTCATCTTGATGTCTAATGCTATTTAAACAATGAGTGGGATGTTTCAGGCAGAGCTGTGCTCATACAATAAGTAAATCAGGAGGCATGTGAGACTGTGGTAAGTAGCAAGTTCGAGAGCATTTGGTGATCCAGCTGGACAGGCAGATGAGAGGCCAGTGATATAGATCAGAGCAACCCATTCAGTAAGAACAGGAAGGAGAAACGGAGAGCAACAGAACAGGAGGTCTGATTTGCAGTCAGAAACGAAGCTAGACCTTTAGAAAATACAGCTAAGTCACGCAAGGTGGTGACAGCATACAGGTAATTTTAGGAATTTATTTTTAAAATGAGAAATGAGGAGTGAAATAAGTGTAATGGCATATTCAAAGACAAAGACAACAGGTTTAGTAGTGAAACATTACATAATAGGCAGAACAGATCCACGACCGACATGATCAAGGTTACTCTTTTGGCTCAACTGTTAAGTCACCACATGACCTTTAACAAGTCACTTCAGGCTACATCCAATAAAAGACTCAGGCACCTTAAGCCTGACTTAGGCAGATTTGAGGTACCTAAGTCTGCAAGTATGACCTAAACACCCTGCTCTGCTGCGTACTCACCCTGGAGGAGCTTGTCAGTCCACAAAGAGCACGTATCTGCTGTTCAGCTCTCTTGACACAAACACCACTCAGCTGGCAAGGATGTGCTATGCTAACTCTTGGTGGCCTACCAGTGCTCTTTCCTGGACTGCAGCTTTGGGTTTCCTTTTCAGGGAAATAAGGGCACAAAGGACAACTAACACAGGCTGCGATTTCACCTCAATATGAGCCCAGAACCCAGCTGCACTCCTCTTCCCTCTTTTTCTTGGCAGCGTAGTGCCACAGGCAGAAAAATGGCTCAGCTTAGCTTGAGCAGTAGCCTGGAAATGGCAAATGTGTATTTCAGCATGTGCATCCCTTCCCCCTTGACTGAAAGAGTCAGTGACAACGGGAACTGTGGTATCCTTTTCACCTTGACGAACACTGCCAACCTTGCATCCACATGGGACCTACACCCACGAGTGGGCTCCAGGCTCTGGGCCCAAAGAAAATGTTTCTTGCAGCCCCATCTTGCTTACCTAAGCTGAGGAGACAGCAAGGAGCTCAGAAACATCCTTATGGTGATCAGGCACAGCACTGAGCTGCTGTCAACTCCTAAGGGCTCATCATGTGAATCTCCCTCCCCGTGGAAATGCTCCATGTGCTGCACCGACACTGCACAGGGGCTCTCTCGTGGAAAGAGCATTTTGCTTTTAACCTGTGGGAGGGTGTTCCTGCTTCTGGGAAGAAATGACACTGAATTACATGGAAAACATTGCGGTATTTGGATGAAAAACTGCCAAAAGCATTAAAAGAAAACTTTAAAAAGCACTTTTCTGTATAATTTGAAAACTTGCTTTAATTCAAAATATGAGTAAGAAGCAATGCCATTGAAGACGTTGGATGGATTAAAATGGCAGTTTGACTAAAAGTGGAATAACTCATATAACTAATTCATACAAAATATTAATATTTCATAGATTCTTTGAAATTTGAATGGATAAAGAGAGAAGCATCCTAAAACTGACTGAAACAATTTCCTGTTCCAGCTTTGCCATCTGTGTATTTTGACATCATCACTTTATGTTCATAAATTAAGTTCTTCTATGTTTTTTGTAATAAAGTAGATTCCTAAAGACTGAAGATATGCACACATAATATTAATATGTAATTGTTCATGTAAATAAACAGATATGAAAGTAGTTTTTTGTAAACTCATGCAAAATTGCTAACTGAGAAAAATTCCCAGTGTTTCATAGGTCTTTCTATTCTTTTTCCCTTTCAGTTTCAGTGATAATTTATTGAAAGTGAAATGTAAGTGCAAAAAGCTTATTACAGAACTGTTAGGTCTGTAAATATCTGCATGAAAATGTAAGGTACTGCAAAATAAATATAAATTATTAGGAGTAACCAAGATGAAAAACATTGGATTTTGGACCAACATCACTTTGAAGTTGGAACTGCAACATTAGCTTGACCACACTGCACTTACTGCACATTACGTTATACATTTTGCAATCTAACCAGTAATAAAAAATGCTGAATGTGTATAATGCATCTAAATTAAAGGTGACCTGCAGAGAATCAGTCATATGTCCTTCCTTAGTATTCATATGATGACCTCAAATAGTTTAATCTTTATTTTTTCTGCATACATTAGTTGTATGGTATTCTTTGGGCTAGAAGATTTTACGGTATCAAGAGAACTACTGAACTGTGATAACACAAAAATCAAAGGAGCAAAAGCTGACTAGTTTTGGCCATGAGCTATGTGGTAAAGAACAGCTTATGAGACTGCTGCTAAAGAATGGAATAGATTTTCATTAAGTATAAAATGCTTTTGATTTTGTTTGCTTTTGTTAAAATTAACTCTTTTTTAGTTACACATGGAATGTTACGAAATTAACAAGTTGCATTTAATTTTGGAGCAAGCATTTAACTTAAAGTCAGCTTTATATTAAGTTGTACAGAGTAATACACAAATCACCTGAGACTACCTACAACATTCTAGGAAACCTGAGTAACTCCTTTGGTATGAATGGCATGAAAACACAACAGCTGAGGAAAACAAAGGCCCTCAAAGCTGTTCTTTGAGGTAGGTTAAAAAAAATGGAATAAAGATATGCTCTTGCTTCTTTTTGTGTAAATTCACCCCGACTTCTGCGCTTCCCTTCACCTACAAGCTATTTCTACTCTTTGCAGGCTTATTAGGGCTGTAATATTTGGGCTTCAGTGGCTGAACGCAGATTTAACTGCTCCTGCCGCGCTTCACAAACGGGGAAGTTTTCCACCTGTTCCACGTCCAGACCCAACATCGCGCTTCGCCGCCGCCTCCGACCCTGCCCTTCCTCGGGCACCGGGACAGCAGGAGCTGGTGCAGGGCTGCGCGAAGGATACTTTGCCTCGGAACGCACTTTAGACCTGGCGCGTAGTATCGGTAGCAGTTATTTAAACCTATCTGCGGTCTAACGAGAGGCACGCCGCGCCCCCGCGGGCCTCCTCAGCAGAGAGAGCGTCCCCTCCCTCCGGGCACCGACGGGAAGGCGCCTT
>NW_009729004.1:0-8611 GCF_000703405.1 Apaloderma vittatum | reverse complement strand
GAGGGACACGGTTTAGCTGTGTCCGTAGGGCTGGGACAAAGGCTGGACTTGATGATCTTGAAGGTCTCTTCTAACCAAAACTGTTCTATGATTCTGTGAATAAAAAGTGACAAAAGCAAGCTGGGCTGAGGAGCTGAAACCCCAGACACCCTCACACGAGCAATAGTGCACAGAGCACGTGCCGTGCCACCCCTGTAACAGATCTCACTCCAGCCCAAGCCACCCCTCTCTGGTACTTTGGAACATCCCGACACAAGCTGGTTGCTTACACCTCCACCTCCACAGGTCCACGTAGTCAAGCTCACCTTTTTTCATAGTTTTCCAGAGGGCGATGGGGTTACACGAACATGGTTTCAAAGATGTCATTCTTCCTGCCCTTCTCTAAGATCCACTGCACACACTTTAAAAGAAGTAGTTTGAACACCCAGGTGTTGAGCCACACAATAGCGCGTGTCAGGGAGCCACCAGGACCAGCTGCATCCTACGCCCACCCATTTTTCTTTGCAATTTTAAGATTTTATAAAAACATATTTGAGATTAAAAGCATACCTTCTTTTACAAATGAAAATAATGGGGACATTTCTGGCTAAAAACATTTTACTCCTTTAGAAAAAAAAACTGCAGATTAGTCAAATCCTCCTATATAGTCTTGAATAACAGTCAGGATAGCAGATGCCTTTCACCGTCCCCCTTTCCCCGAGCACGTCGTCTTTCCCGTGGCATGTGATGCTGTGCTCCGCGGAGGCAGCTCTACCTGAGCAGATTGAGGGTGATTATGGAAGAAGGATGAGAATCTCACCACTATGGTAAATAAGCCGTAACATTCTCAACTGGGACCATTCACATGGCTTAAAATAACCCTTGTCTTTACTCCAGATAAATGTCACATATAAGGCTTGTTATACGTACAAACAGCCACCAGGTGACAGGCAATGGTTCCAAAAAACTCCTTGAAGCCCGGCTAGCTAATTGTTTGGATAAAATAAAAATCCTAAATTATTATATTGTCACCGGCCAGCTTTAATGCTGACTGATGCATACTTGAAATTTCAGAAACTCAAGTCTGACAGGATACAGTGGCTGCATCTTAAGATCACAAGGACTGAAAATATTATAAAACTTGTTTTCCTGAAAACTCGGAAAAATATTTTTGTTTACCTGCGGAGCAGGTAAAGCACCCTTAAGAAAGTGAGACCATGGATGCACTATCGGTTGGAAGCACCAGAAAAAGAAAAAATAGACTAAGAAAAAGGACGAGGCAGGAAGTACTCACAGCTTTCCTATACAGGGAATTTACGCTGACAGAAAGTATGGAAACAAGACCAAAAAGTCCATGTCCTGCGCAGCATTTGCATAAGGGAGGTTATATAACGTGTGATCCTCCGTGAGTGATTATCAGTGGCAGAACACCTCCACCGGGATTGCATTAATCTCCACCGTTAAACCCGGTGCATGAAACAGAGGCGATATGGTGCTTTGTTTTGCTTGGACACAACTTAAAAACCTAAATGTGCAGAAGTGTTATTTTTAACAGCTACATATTCACCTTCACAAAAAAAAGGTCTTATTCTGCAACCTTTCTTTTTACCTTTTGCAGCTAGGCTTACAAAATATTTACAGAAATATGCTTTTCTAGCTGTACACTCCCATTGCATGGTAAAACTAATATTTTACAAAAGAGTAAGGAGGAGAGGGAATTTGTACTGTGGTTTGGGTATGGCCTCTGAGGAATACAGAGTTAAAGTGTACAGAAGACACATTATTGTATGTCCTGTACAGATTACTTATGTCCTTGTACAAATTATTTCAGTTTGATCAGCTGTCTTATTGAATAAATTATTTTTTGCAAAGGGATATCTCTGAAGATCAGTTACAGAATTAAAAAGTAACAGTAACTAAGCAATTCTCCGTCTCATCATTACGGTTCAGAAGCTGTTAACAGTTGTAAAGGGCTAATTAGTGTAATGTAATCCTCTTAGGAGGCTGCAGGCATTGAGCTAGATTTCTTTATAATTTGTATGTAGGCCTCCTTTATTCCATTAGAATTACAATAATTACAGGCAGCAGTATGTATTTGCATTCTCTCCGTCCACATTATGTTTACTTTGCATACGGAATCCTGCACTAGAAACGCAGGGCTGGAATTTCCTATTTTCTGTTTTAATATCAAAATGCTGGGGAGAACGGCCAAATCTTTGTTTTATAACTGTGCAAAACCTAGCAAAAGAGAAAATGAAAACAGGAATAAGTGGCTTTCTGAAATCCCAAGCAGCCGTAGAGAGCAAATACTGGAAGAGCTGGATGTGAACAAAGTGCTGTCATATTTGGTTTACAAGAGAGTCTTTTCCTTGGAGGAATACAAAGACATTTGTTCCCAGGAGAGCTACAAGAAGAGAACCGAGTATTTTTTAGATCAACTCTCTTTAAAAGGCCCAAGTGCTTTCTCTGCTTTTTGTTCGGTTTTGGAGGAGGTCGGTCCTAACTTGCTGACATGCTTTCTCCTTGGCTGTGAAGGTAAGGTCACCGGCTGCTCGGAAATGCTTAAGTGTATATTGGTAATGTCTTGGAATCCTTTGACGCTAATAGTTATTTGCTATAATTAGTGTTTACTTTCCTTCTTGCACGAGAGAGAGTATTTGTTGTCTTCGTGGCTCTTTGTTAAAAATAATAGGAAGGAAAATTTACCAAAAAAATCTGTGTTATTGTTATACTTTGGACATTTAAACGGGTAGCAAAATACCGTGTGCTAACGCTGCTTGTACTAATCAATTAGAGTCGGGATACGGAAAAGTATTCCTGCTAATGCTTATCTCAGAAATATAACACTGATTTGTTACCTTCCTTCCCATTTCTTAAATATTTAAAAATAGATGGAGAAGTTCTCTAAGCATAGTGCCTGAGCGATCGATCCCTTCCACGTTTTTCTTGTAAGCCACGTTAATTGCTATACCTCTCTGCAGGTATGGCACAGCTGCAGGAAAAAGATTGCCTTACAAAATATTAGGAATGCAACTGAAGTCAATCAGGGCGTTATTTGGACATCAGGCACTATTGACACCTATCTGAGAAACACAACGTTTCACTAGGTATTAGCAAAGGTAATGTGAAAAAACCATGTGCAGACTGTTTACAATTATATCCTAGTGACCTATTTTTTTGTGTGTGTGTCCGCTATATTCCAAATTTGAGTCTTTCAAGTCAGCTGGAGTTTTGTCAGGGTTGTGCTCAAAGGTTATGTACAGAAGGTCCTTTAAGAATCCAATTAAAATAGTAATGTCTTTTACCAATCCATTCAGTAACAGGTTAAACAGCTTAGTATTACAACTATTTATAAATAAAAAACAGTAAGTCTTAGTACTGTAAGAACTGTAATAAATAAACCAGAAAAATTAAAATCTAAACCCATTTTGACCTTTAAAACAGCTGTAGTCTGTGTCCTCCCTTGAAAACCTGATTACTTTTAAAATTACTCGAGAAGGCAACAGATACTTTACTCTCTTTTACTTACGAACAGATGCCCATGCAGAGTATCTTCTCAAGGTGAATTTACAGTACATTTTTATGGCAGTTATGAGAAAATCAAAGGAGGTTAACAAATGTCATTGTGGAAAATGTACTTCATAGAGAATCGTGTTATGAAAAGGCTACTTAGGGCTTCTTTACGCTATGGGGATTTTTTGTAAAGAAAGCATACAAATATAAATATAGCGGATTATAAAGACAGTATAAAGCCAGGTCTCACAGAATATGCACTTTTGGAACGACGTTTTGGCTTCCTCTGAATTAACTACAGAGACAGCGCAGGGAGATTTTTATTCTATACCACCCCAGAAATTCATGCAGGGGCCTGTCGCAGAACAGATTTAAATCTTCCAGTGGGCACAAGGTTTGGGGGTAGCGCTGTTATAGAGGGCGATGGCCTCGGCAGCCGGGTGCAAGTCAAGGACTCTGTCTCCCTGACAACATCAAAGTAGATACAGAGAAAAGTGAAAGCCAAAGCTGCACATTTCCAAAAGAGTAAAGAATACTGTCGGAACAGCGTCCCCAATCCATTCTGTCTGTCTGTGCCTTGTGTGGGCAGAAAAATGCCTCAGGCTGCCTTAGCTCAGCCATTATTACACTCTTTCCTCCTTCCCCTCCCCCAGTAGCATACATCAAACACGCACAGCTAGTTTTAGAAAATGTTATTGCTAATAATAATCTGCTGGATAGCGGGCAAAGAAAAACACATGCTATAATATTCACATTAATTCATGCACATAATCTGTTTAAATTCATGCACGCCTATGTTGTGGACTCAATTAAATGGATTATGCTTTATGGATTTTCATGCGTCGTGGATTTTTATAGATTGATTTTGAGAAACCCTGCTGCAAGGTACACAGAAAGGTATGGTGAAAGAGAGCATTGCTTATTATTTCCATTAAAACAATTTTCTTCTCCGCCATATAAAAGCTGATTGATAGGACAAAGGAACCAAAATGGAAGGAATACTGTCTAGATGCACGACAAGGAGTCGCCACGCTTGTGCTCTACGGCTTCAGCACGCCAGCTACCACGGGAGTTGTGTGCCATCCTGACTCTTTATGGCAGGCTGACTGAGCACACGGAATTGAATCAATTCCCGCTATCGATCGACTGCGTGTAACAGCAGGGGCCAGTTTCTGTTTTCTGGACCTGCCCACGTTGGCAGAGACGGGCATTTTAATGCATTTCCATTGTCCTCATGCCCTACAGAAAGAACCATTTGACAGGTGCTGGAAATATGGCACGGTTCCAAGAGGTCACTCAGTCTCTGGACTAATGCAGTTTGCTGCAAAAACCGTAAACCATGCTAGCGAGATGTGGCCAGCGAACGATGTACTGTCGCTCGCGCACGGTTCATTTAACGCCACTTTGAACTCACCTCATTATTTCAAAGAATTAGACCCACAGTAATTTAAGGGGTGTTATAGCAGCATTTATTCTTCAAGACACTCGTGACTTGAGTCTTCTACTCTTCTAAAATTTTCTTTATAGTACAAAGCAAAGCTCCCAGTGACTCTGTGGGGAAAAAACATTTGGTTGTTACTTGCCCATATGATACAAGTGAGAAATCAATTCTTTGTTGGCCAGGCAGGAGTTTATATGGAATAAGAATTCCAGGTTTATTTCCAAGATTCCTATAGCTTGTCTGGCCTGTACCTCTCAAGGCGATTGGAAATATGAATAAGGAAACAACCTGATCTATAAAAGGCCAAGAGAAAATATGTTTACCTAAAACAGATGCTTAGCCAGATGCAACATGGAATCATTAAGGTTGGAAAAGATCTCTACTATCATGAAGTCCAACCGTCAGCCCAATACTACCATGACTACTGAACTGTGTCCTGAAGCGCCACCTCTACACATTTTCTGAACAACATCACAGGCAGAATTACATCAGACTGTAGGTGTAATTTTGAACTAGCGGTCAGCTATTAAAGAAGTGTCTTTATTGTTATCCAGACCGTACACACAGACGTTCCCCGGCGTTACCAGAGCAAAGAGAACTGGGGGCTGCGTCAGAGATGGAGCTCCACGAAACCTGTCAGACAAGTGACCAAGAGGGAAGTCCTTCTGCCGAGGAACGACTGAATCAATCCTTCCACAGATACAGGTTAAAATTATCAGTGTCATGATGTCTTTAATGATCGCTATTTTCTGTCGCTTATTTTCTACGTACATGAAGTCACCACTGATGCTTTAAACGAGTTTTTCATTTGCATCTGATTTTACTTGGCACTTGTAAACTATGATTCTGTTTTGTGCAATGAACACCTTTCGGTGCGGATGAGTACTGCGGGTCACCTCTGGTCTTTACGGCAGGTATTCAGTAGTGGTGTAATGCATTGACACACTGCTCGTTTTCAGTGTTCAAGGACTAAGCACATACATAAAGTACATTTTACTCATAAACTTTCTCGGAATGTGAGAGATAACCTAAGTTAATATCACAGTTCCTGTGATGTGTGTGTGAAAAGAAACTGAGGAAGACCTATGTAAGACCAGCATGTAACCTGGGACATGATGGGGCCCTGGAGCTTGAGTCCCTGCTTCAGAGATTTGAACCTAAAAAGAGGACACAAACAAAATTTTGGAAAGTCCTAAAATTCTGCATTTTACGTAGAGTTTTTTTCAATTCAGGCATTTGCAGCTGTGTGTTTGGAATTGTGCGTTGCTTAATTCAGTAAGGAAACTAGCTGAAAATGGACTAAAGCTCTCAATAGATCATTAGTGGTAAAGAAATACGGCACGCAATTTATGTGTGTCCAGCCAAGACAGAAGCTTACATTTTGAAAAAAATGCTTGAAAAGTAGTTAAAACTGTACTGCTGCTTTGCGGTGTCAATAGCATATAAACAGTAAATGATGAAGGCTCTGCACGTCTAGGTTACTTCTGTTGTTTCAGCCAGGGACTGGATTACACTAGCTTGTACGAGTGTAGTAAAGCTTAATGACTGTGAAGTGATTGAAAAAATTGCGGTCATATGAGATTAAGTTCATCCTGAGTAGCAGCGAAACATGAAAGGGTAACAGAATATGAAGGCTCTTGATACAATACAGTATGGGCCCAAATTGTACAGTATGGGCTGATCTATACCCACAACTTACGAAATCGCTGTCAGAATTCACAAGAATGCCAGGAGACTTGCAGTTGTTCATCATCTAAATATGTGCCATTTGGCTTTAAACAGATTAATTCTGTAGCACTGGTCCTGAATTGACACAAGACAATTCACAAACCCAAACCAATTAAGAGGTGCCTGCAGCTAAAGATCCACATTAGGGAAGTAGTAGACAAATATGAAAGCTTTCCTGAAGGCAGTCTATGCTGGAAATACTTGATAGCTCTAAAAAAATCAACCAGGGATCATAAAACATGACAGTATCAGTATTTGCAGAGTCAGGTTGTCTCGCTATAAAATCATTATATACATTCCACCTGATAAGAAAGAAGATGATGTATCAGCCCTGCATATACCCTGGTAGAAGAAAAAAAAGATGCTATGGTTATACTCTCCCTGCGGTGTATCAGTGTTATTTGTGGAAGCTGATGTAGCCCCAGAAGTCACACAGTAAGAAGGGAAAAGTCACGTCAGTGAGAAGACAAACTGGTGTGCAATAGCGCACAATTTACTTCAACACCAGTGTCCTGGGGAAAAAAAAAGTCCCTTGACACCAAGTAGTCAATCTTTCCCCACCCTCTCTTGCATGCTGGCACTCATCTCCTCCATCCAGGAGAAAAATACAATAGTTAACTGGCTTATGCTAGGTTGTGGGATTTTTTCTCTTAAGTGCCATGCTTGTGTCAAACACCAGAAAAAAAATCTTACACAATCAACACAGTATTTGTGGAGAAGAGAGTCGAGTGCTTGTAACAATTCATGAAAATGATAACCTCATTTTTGAAGAAAACAGTATCGCTGTAAGCAAAGCAAATGTGCCGCCTGCATGTATCTTGCATAAATCCCCACGTCACGAACCATAGTTGCAGGGTCCCTGTCAACAAGGCAACGGATCAGAGGCAGAAAGTGCCACCCTTAAGTACAGTGGTGCACAGCCACAAGGTGCATGAGGACAACCAAAATACAGAGCAGTGGTTTGAAAAGGAGGAACAGGCATGAAGAGAAAATGGAAAAAAAGCTTCACTGACCTTTTCCCAGTATTTGTAGAGACTCTTAATCATTAGTAGAGTATTTTTTTCAAGGATAGAAAAATGTCAGACACACAGACACTCTGAGGGCAAAAACTTCCTGGCTCTGAATCGAATGACAAAATTACAGACCACGTTAATGGGAGCGTCATGGTGAGCTGGAGTACTTTGATAATACAGATAATAACAGATATTAGACAATTACACAGCAATTGTAAAGCCAAGTTTTTTACCTTTATGCTTATACAAGTTATTAGAGTCCTATCACTGCAGAACAGATGGTACATACGGTTACTTCACATGTCTGGGAAGAGCAAAATCACCTCAGTTCTGAACACCGAGATGATGGTGTTATCTGAGAGTCAACCAACTAAAGCCATTGCATAGTTCAGTCAGTAAAGCACCTCAGGCAAAAACTGGATTCACACTCCCTTTTTTCATTTAAAGGTGTGAGCCCTAATAAGGATGCCCTGCCCTACTTCCAGAATTTCCCATCTTAAGGCAGCCCCAGTGTTTCTAATGAATACACTAAAAATGTGACCTTTAACACAAGTGAAACTAAGTATGTCTGGGGTTTGGAGATCGTGATGTGGTCTAGGACTTCACAGGATAAGCAGCTTATCTACAAACCCCCTCACAAAGATTCCAGACACAAGTACCACATTGCATGTCTTCTGCAAATCAGTGTTAAGGACATGTCCTTGGTCTGGTTTTGGATCAGAAAACATTTTCCCTGCTCCTGGTTTTTGTCCTCTCTCTACCTTCACTCCCAGAATATCCAAATAAAACAATCTCTGTTAGACAAGTGGATAGAAGTATAGGTTGAATCAGTAGTTGCCTGAATACAACCTCAAATTAATTAGTATTGCTTTCAACACTTTTTTCCCCCCTCTTTGCTGTCTCAAGAATCACTGGACATTTGATGTTTACTCCATGA
>NW_009729003.1:5899-7242 GCF_000703405.1 Apaloderma vittatum | reverse complement strand
GGAAGTAACGTGGAAATATTCATTGAGGCAGTCGCTGGCAACGTGACGCTGAGCAACGCAGCCAGTGCCACAGGTATGGGGTGCAGGGAGGGCAGCGTGGGCCCCATGGCACTCAGTGGAGGGCGAGACATCTGGCCAGGGGCCCTGTGCCCTCCAGCTGGCACGCTGGGGTCACTCGGATGCCACCATTCAGCACAGACCTGGCATGAGCTGGATGTGCCTGTGGGAAGGGATGAGTGTGGGAGCTGGGTGCCAGGTAAGGGAGTTGCTCTGAGCTGTCAGTAGGGACCAGGCAGCAATCCCTGCCTTGGACTGCCACAGACATCTGACCCAGGTCCCATGTGGGCACGTCCTGCTAGGAACAGAGTCAAGCTGTCCTCACGTAACTGAGTGCACAGACCTGGCATGAGCTGGATGTGCCTGTGGGAAGGGATGAGTGTGGGAGCTGGGTGCCAGGTAAGGGAGTTGCTCTGAGCTGTCAGTAGGGACCAGGCAGCAATCCCTGCCTTGGACTGCCACAGACATCTGACCCAGGTCCCATGTGGGCACGTCCTGCTAGGAACAGAGTCAAGCTGTCCTCACGTAACTGAGTGCCTCCAAGGTGCTAAGGGACAGATCCAGTCGATGTGGTCACCCAGGTGGTGGTGTCCCCTCTCTTATGGGAGGTGTCCTAGGAAACTTCAGGGCAGGGAGAGGGCTGTGGTTCTCAAACTGTAATTCTTGGCAACAGAGGTTTATCCTCCATGTCTGGAGCTGGAACTAGAGCTCTGGGCATGGCAAAAGCCCTTTCTAATGCTGGCCCCTTGCTCCCTGCAGAGGTGCTGGTCAAAGTGGTGGAGCTGTATTTCTGCGAGAGATGTGGCCAGAGCTTCCCGGAGGCCTCCCTGCTTTCCCAGCACCAGTGCCTGCTGCTGGCCCCCACGGCGCACCTGGAGCTCCCTGGAGCACTGTTGGCTTCTGCCACCGAGGGCCAGATTGAGCCAGGTGGCTCAGAGCTACCCAGAGCTGGCACACAGGAGGGGTCTGCTCCCGAGCACCTGTTGTGCCCTGTCTGCCGGCAGGCGTTCAGGCAGCCCAGCGAACTCAAGGAGCACTTCAAAACCCACCGCGCCCTGCCGGGAGCCCTGCCCTGCCCTGAGAAGGGCTGCTGCTTCACCACGGAGGACCGCAAGCAACTGCGCAGCCACCTGCGCCACCTGCACAGAGCCTCCCCTGTGTCCTGCTCCTACCGTGCCTGCCCTCTGCTCTTCCCCAGCCGCCCAGCCATGGAGCAGCACCACCGCACCCACTTTCCCTTCCACTGTAGCCGCTGCGACTTTGTCACGGCCCATAGCAAGCTCTTC
>NW_009729003.1:5226-5882 GCF_000703405.1 Apaloderma vittatum | reverse complement strand
CCGGTGCGACAACCGTGACACGCGGCCGCCCTGGCTCAGCCCCCCACAGCCTCGAGCAGCCCTGCGTCCTGCCGTTGGGTATGGCTGGGTAGGAGGGGTTGGGGCTTGTGGGTGTTGTAGGGGCTGACTGAGTCCCAGTTATGACTGGGAGGAGTGGGAGTGAGGCTGTGCATTCCTTCCTCCCTGCGGCGTGATTTGTGCCGGCAGGTTTTTTTGCACGTCTGTGGGTAAGGTGGGGTGTCTCCCTCTTGCCTTGAGCATGATGGTTTCTGTCTTTCTCCACTGAATCAGCAGAAGAAGGGCAGGAGGAGGTGAGGAGTTGCCACCCTGTGTGGGAAGCCACTGCTGCACAAGCCAGGCCAGGAAGGTGCACAGGCACTGGGCAAGGCTCCTCAGAGGGTCGGAAAGCGTCAGCTGGAGAAGAAGACTCAGACAGCGGTGGGGGGGAGTCACCGGAAGAGGATGGCGAGAGCCCCTGTGAAGGCGAGGCCAAAGAGGACGAGGCCAAAGAGGATAGGAGGGTGGCTCCCGAGAAAGCCAGAGTGCCACGGGCACAGCATTTCAAAGGTAGGATGCGGGGTCCTACCAAGAGCTGCTTAGGCTTTGTGTTATGAGCAGCACAGCCTCAAGACTGGCGGGGGGGCCTGGGGCGGGGG
>NW_009729003.1:0-5195 GCF_000703405.1 Apaloderma vittatum | reverse complement strand
CCGGGCTGGTGGGTTCAGCACTGTCCAGCAGCCCCACATCTCCTGCATGTGCCAGCGCCTGCTCCCTCTGCCCAAGGGAACGAGTCCTTTCTTTTGCCTGTCCTCACCTGATGCCACTCAGGCAAAAGTCTCCCTGCTTTAGGCATCAGGAGTACCCAGGCAGGCCTGATTTTGGTTGCACTTTGCCAGTGCTGAATTGGAAAGAGCTCACCTGAACCATGTTGGTGTCTCATAGTGGGAACAGTCCCTCCAAGTAGGTGGCTGCTGTGTGACCACTTATGTATATAAACCGTTGCCCTGGCACAGCTGGATCGCGGAGAGAACATCTGCCTGTGCTCCCTGTCTCTTCCCTCCTGATGGCTTCCCCTTCTCTGCCCTCACAGGGGATGTCGCAGAGGGCTCCGAGTACCTCTATAAAACCCACATGTGCCCCGAATGCAAGCGGTGCTTCAAGAAGCGGACGCACCTGGTGGAGCACCTCCACCTGCACTTCCCCGACCCCAGCCTGCAGTGCCCCAACTGCCACAAGTACTTCACCAGCAAAAGCAAGCTGAAAATCCACATGATGCGGGAAACGGGCGAGAAGGCCCACCGCTGCCCGCTCTGCCACTACAGCTCGGTGGAGAAAAACGCCCTCAACCGCCACATGGCCAGCATGCACGAGGACATCTCCAACTTCTACTCCGATGTTTACTCCTGCCCCGTCTGCGAGGAGAAGTTTCGGCTCAGCCAGGCCCTCAAAGAGCACTTGAAGACTCACAAAGCTGAGCCCAAGAGGCTGAGCTGCTTCCAGGGGGACTGCGACTACTGCGCGGAGGACCGGAAGGAGTTTGTTCGTCACCTCAAGGATGCTCACAGCATCAAGGCGGTGGAGTGCAAGTACTATGCCTGCTCACTGCTCTTCGGCACGGCAGAGGCCATGGAGGCTCACCGAAAAACCCACTACGCCTTTCATTGCCAGCAGTGCGACTTCATCTGCTCCAACAAGCACGTTTTCCGCAAGCATAAGAAGCAGGGGCACCCGGGCAGCGAGCAGCTCCAGTGCAGCTTCTGCCCCTACGCCACTTTCAACCCTGTGGAGTTTCATGACCACGTGGGCAAGATGCACGCCAACGAGAAGATCCACAAGTGCACCGAGTGTGCCTTCGCCACCGCGCACAAGAGGGTGCTCATCCGACACAT
Organism: Apaloderma vittatum; assembly: GCF_000703405.1. NCBI lineage: Eukaryota > Metazoa > Chordata > Aves > Trogoniformes > Trogonidae > Apaloderma > Apaloderma vittatum. The sequence continues at coordinate 4,013 of NW_009729003.1, read as the reverse complement.
GCTGCTGCACACCGGTGGGTGTCTGCTGGGGCAGTCCCGAGAGCCGAGCTGGGGTGGCAGGGGGGGCCTGTCCCAACTCTGGGTGGGCAGGGAAGGCTGGGTCAGGGGGAATAAATCAGCTGAGGAATCTAAGAAAGAAACTTAATCCAGATGTATTTATCAGATTAAATCATTGTTAGGCTTTCTGAAAGAACAGTCCAACTGTGTTATCTCTTGTTGCCATGCTCTTTTTGTAGTATCTAGTTATAGCTTTGTTGGGATTTATTTGCCTCTTGGGTGACCTTTTAAGGGCTGTGATCAAATCACATATTTTCATACAAAATAATTAATTTATAGCATGGCATTTACAGAAGTAGTTGTAAAATGCTATAAAAAAATGCAGTACCATAATTATTCTTTCACATGTATTAGGTTGTTTTCCTTCCCCTGTAGATTCTGTAAAGTTGTTTTGGTTTGTCTTTTTTTTCTGTTACGGGGAATATGACCTCATAAATGTTTATTAATTTGTCAAGGGTGAGTGTCAGGAGGACGGAGCCAGGCTCTTTTCAGTGATGTCCAATGACAGGACAAGGGGCAATGGGTACAAGCTGGAACATAGGAGGTTCCACAAAAATATTAGGGAAAAACTTCTTCACAGTGAGGGTGACAGAGCCCTGGCACAGGCTGCCCAGGGAGGTTGTGGAGTCTCCTTCTCTGGAGACATTCAAAAGACACGTTCCTGTGTCACCGACTGTAGGTGATCCTGCTCTGGCAGGGGGGCTGGACTAGATGATCTTTTGAGGTCCCTTCCAACCCCTGACATCCTGTGATTCTGTGATTCTGATTCTGAGTCCCGTCTCTGCCACCCGAGCATCACTCGGCTGAAGCTGTGGCAGCCCTGCTGTTACTCTCCATCTCCTGCTGAGCTGGTTTCCCTGCAGGGGGAGGCAGACGGTGTTGTTTTGTCTGGCCGTGATGCTGAGGGTGTTCCTGTGTTGCGTGCAGGAGAGAAACCTCACAAGTGTGAGCTCTGCAGCTTCACGTGCCGGGATGTGAGCTACCTCTCTAAGCACATGCTGACCCACTCCAACGACAAGAACTTCATGTGCACCGAGTGCGGGTACATCACCAAGTGGAAGCACTACCTGAACGTCCACATGCGCAAGCACACTGGAGATCTGCGGTATGACCCCCTGCTCTGCTGGCCTGGTAGCGTTGTCAGGGCTCCCCAAATCCAACTTCAGGCATCTGCTGCTCCAGGCTGCATTGTGTGCCAGGCTCTTATGCCCAGGGGTTGGCTATAGCCTGCTCCGTCTGGCATGAAGGAATTGCGGCCTTTGAGCTTGTGGGTTGTTGCCAGCATGGTGTTGTGGAGCCCAAGCTATTTTTGGTGTCTCTGTGCCACCGAGGAGGTATATGATCACATCAGTGCAGCTCTGAGCTTGGGTTCACAGGCTCTGCTGGATGTTTGCAGGCCAAGGCCAGCTTGGGCACATGCAGGATGCTGCTGGAACATGTTTTTCACCTTTGTATTATCGCCTCCTTTGGGTCTAGTCTGCCTCCAGGAATGCTGGAGGTGCTGCTGATGTGATGTGTGTGTGGGGGTGACTTGGTCACTCTATGGAATACTTGGGGAATCTGTCTCCCGTCCCCAGGCTGGGGCTATAAAGCACCAGCAGTGCCAAGGGCTGCTGCAGGAAGGAATTGCCTGTGGTCAGAGCTGCCTGGATGGCAAAGGTCAGATGTGACAAACCCTTCCCATGTGCCCAAGATGGGGATGCAGAGCTCTGAGTGCCTGACAGAGCTCAGCCTGCCCTGGTTCCTCAGGCTGCCTGACTGACTCTGCTTTCCCTGCAGGTACCAATGCAACCAGTGCTCATACCGGTGCCACCGTGCTGACCAGCTGAGCAGCCACAAGCTGCGGCACCAGGGCAAGAGTCTGATCTGCGAGGTGTGCGGCTTCGCCTGCAAGCGCAAGTACGAGCTGCAGAAGCACATGCAGGCCAAGCACTCGCAGAACTACCAGGTGCCAGTCTTCCAGTGCCAGTACTGCACCTACCAGACCATTTTTAACCACGAGAACTGCAAGCACACCAAGCAGAAGGAGTTTCGCTGCGCCCTCTGCTCCTACTGCACCTTCAGCAACACCAGCCTCTTCTTCCACAAGCGCAAGATTCACGGCTACGTCCCTGGTGATAAGGACTGGCTGGAAAATTACGCCAGCAAGGAGCTGGAGATCAGCTCGTCCGAAGCGCTCTTCAGCTGTGAGCTTGGCACAGCTCTGCGGGTGGATGCCAGCTCCCCTGTCGCCAGCAAGGAGCAGTGGGCAAAGGCGAAGCCATCCCAGTTGGAGTCTCAGGAGGAAGAGGGCCACCAGCAAGCGTTAGCGGTGCCGCTCCTTGGACAGGATGCCGCTCCAGCAAAGAGCGGCAGCGAGGCAGACAGAGGTGTGGGTGAGGGGGAGCAGAACCGTCCCACTGCTGGCAGTGTCCAGAAAGATGACTGCGTGCAAAGGGACACTGCCACAGCCTCAGCTGAGCTCTCTGCCTCTGGGGATGTGGCAGAGAGCTGCACATTGCACTTGGAGGCACTGAATGTCCCGTCTGACCCCCTCCTGGAGCATTTGACTGGAGAAGCCCGCGCGGCACAGCCAGATAGCGTGGAAATGCTTTCCTGCAAGGAGCCTCCCGCAGCCTATGAGATGCTGGGCTCCCGGGATGACCTTGGCTTGGAGGACAATGACAACACGCTCGAAGACATCCCAGGCTTTGAGGAAGAGGAGGCAGACGTACGGGAGGATGAGGCGGTGAGACTGAAGGGCGCTGTAGCTGCAGGACACAGCCAGGGAAAAGACACTCTAGGTCAGGCCACAGACCACCTCAAGGGGTCCTGCTCAGGCCACCACAAGCTTGTGGCGGACACCGAGGTGAAAGAGGCCAGCCAAGCTGAGCTGCCAGAGGCCTGGCTCAGCGTGCTGAAGGCAGCGGAGAAGAGCCATCCACCTGTCCCAGAGGATGTGACCACCTCTGACGACGATGCCAGAGGCGGCTCGGAGTCGGTGCTGAAGGCTCTGCGGAAGCAGGACAAGGAGCAGGCGGAGACGCTGGTGCTGGAGGGTCGGGTGCAGATGCTGGTGGTGCAGTCGGAGAGCCAGATCTTTAAGTGCGAGAAGTGCTCGTATATCACACGGAAGGAGAAGTCCATGTCGCTGCACTCTAAAGCCAGCTGCCAGAGCCGTGCCAGCTGCCAGAGCCGCCGGGCCCCCCTCTTGTGCCGTGAGTGCGGTGCCAGCTTTAAGCAGCAAAGGGGGCTCAACACCCACCTCCTCAAGAAGTGCCCAGTCCTCCTGAAGAAGAACAAGATCCTCAAACCAGCTGGACAGGAGCCACTTGGGTTGTGCCAAACTGCTGACCAGCCTGGTGATAATGGTACAGAAACGGTGAAGAGCCAGAAGGGAGGCTTGGAGGAGTCCGGGCATGCCAAGTGCTCTTGGGAAGCTGAACTGCTGCCTAATAAAATGCAGGGAGCAGGCAGTCCTTTGCCTGGAGAGCAGGTGTCGGGCTGTCCTGCCCCTGAGAAATCCCTGCCAGGGGACAGCACAGAAGTGGCAGAAGAACCTCCCCAGCCAAACGATGGGACTGAGACTGGTGGAGCCACTTGTCCTCCCCAGCCTGGGAAACTCTCAGAGAAATACCGGCTGGAGGGAGGGAAGCTGCGCTGCAACGCCTGCTCCTTCGTGTGCTCCCGTGTCTCCACCATCACCTCCCACGTGGAGGATGGGTGCCGGAGCGTGGAGCGGTTCTGGTGCTCCCTGTGTCCCGAGGCCTTCCGCTCCCGGCGAGCGCTCAAGAGCCACTGTGCCGAGAAGCACATCCCGCATCCCGAGGAGGATGAACCCCAAAACATCCAGCTCCCTGCGGGGGACCCAGCCAGTGTTGAGCCAGGCCAGCCCGATGAGCTCCCGCTGGATGCAGCCCCTCGAAAAGCCACCCTGCCCAAGAGAAGGCGTTTCTCCTGCCCCACCTGCCCCTTCA
>NW_009729002.1:40596-49240 GCF_000703405.1 Apaloderma vittatum | reverse complement strand
ACTTGCTATTCTGGTCCTACCACACAAGATCTTGAGCTCCACCATTTCATGGTCACTGCAACCGAGGCAGTGCTCGACCTTTACTGCTTTGACCAGACCCTCTTTGTTAGTGAGGATGAGATCCAGCAGTGCACCTCTTCTAGTCGGCTCCTCCACCATTTGTATGAGGAAGTTATCAATGCACTAGAGGAACCTCCTGGACTGTGGCTGGCTGGCTGAGTAGTCCTTCCAGCAAACATCAGAGAAGTTAAAATCCCCCAAGACAACCAGGGTCTGTGACTTTTGAGGCCACTCTCAGCTGCCTGTAGAAGGCCTCAATGTTTGTTTCTTAGGGCTGTAGACTTGCTTCTTAAAAATATTTATTAATCTGATGAACAGTTTGTTCTTACTGAAGCAAATTCCCTATATAAGTTTCTTTTATATTCCTTGAAATGTGAGATGCACCTCATGCAAGAAACATAAAGGAAAAGCTTAAAACCTCTACCATGTCATTCTTGAATTTTTCTATTTGCACAAGTAGATGTGTTTTTTTTACAATGCGACTCTCTATTCTTGTTAATCATATGAAAGATGAACTGGTTTTTTTTATTTGTTTGTTTTCCAAGGAGCCCTTTGAAGATGGCTATGCAAATGGTGAGGAAGGCACACCAGCTGGGGAAGCAGCTGCCACATACACACCTGATAGCAAAGGAGTGGTCAAGTTCGGCTGGATAAAAGGTGTTTTGGTAAGTTTGATGCATTGCACTTCAGTTTCTTATGGATGTGATCTTTCTAATAACCCTCCTTTTTGAGTGGGATTGTGATAGCACTGTATAAAGAAAAGATTATATGTATGAAAGCATGCAAAAATAATTTTAGGAATGGTTACTCTTACTTGTACTGAATTTTAAGGAAGTAAATACTTGAGGGCTTCAGGATCTTGGTTTCTTAGCACTGGTTTTAAAATTTTGAAGTTGCGTAGCTTTCAAGAAGGAAAAAGGTTATATAAGTATTTGTATGTGGTAGAAGAACTATATATGAAAAGTAAATTACGTGGAAATGGACATAGTACCCTTAATGTGTGTTGACTTTGGATCTGTAAAGTTTTGGTCTGAAGTATTAGAAAACTTGTGGGTTTTTATTTATTTAGAGAAGTGAAACATAATGTGTTGGGGAGAGTACCTACCGGTGTATGGTAAAACTTGACCAGGAATAAGTATTTAGATTTTGTTGAACCTATTAAAAAGAGTCACGCTTTCCTAGACTGTGGAAGTCTTAACAGTAAATACAGTGTAGTCATGATGGAAGAAAATGAATCTGTCCCCATTTGGAGAAGGAAAAATTCAAGGGTGATGTGAGGGATGTTATTATGAGTAGATTATCAACTTAGTTTTAGTATTTTGGCGAAGAGAAACCATGATTAATATGTACTCTCCAAAGCTGTAATAATTTATTGTGGTGGCTGCAAATGCAACGATTAGTTAAAACATGCTGAACTTGAGCGTTCAGAATACCTACCTGCAGGCTTCCACTGTGTATTAACAACTTGCTTATGAGTCTTGGAAGTAGCCACATTCTCTGCCTTGAGAGAAGGAAGGTGCCTGTGGTAGCTGTGAGACAACTACTACAGACTTCTATTGATGTACCCCAACCAAGGACAGAGTTGTTAATTTTAAAGCAGATGTGAAGCTGACTTAGAATTTCCAAACCTAAATTCTCTGTTGGGCTCTTTTTCTAAGCCACAATTCTAAGTATTAAAGAATTATGGGATAAATGTTGCTGAACTTCTTTAAAAGTCTACATGTCCTCCTCTTCTGTGGTTCAAAAGTTGCATTTAGTATTTCCTTGTAGACATAAGCTATCTGGGTGAATATTTCTAGCTCAAGTGATTTACATTTTGCAAAAGACTTTTAAAAACTTACCAAAACTTTTTACATTTGTGGTTTGGAGAGGTCCTTGTCTCACTTCTAACAACCAGCTAAAGTTTTTGTAGGATTGATACTGTATTCTTCAGGTAAGAGAAACACCTAAGACCTGCTATTAGTCTTCCAACTAAATTCTGTACGGAGGAGTAAGAATTTAAAATACAAAGTTAAAAAATAAACACCCCTCCCTCATGATGTTAGTGTGCAGCTGCATTGTAAGACACAGAAGTTCTAGGACTGGAAGTTTAGGAGGTTGTTTTTTTTTCTTAAAAAAAGAATAAATTATTTAGTAGGGTATTGCTTATTCCATTTTTTTTGTGGAGATTTGTGGAAGTTCTGAACTGGTGCTGTAGACGTCACATTTTTATTTTTAGTCGTGTATTTTCTAGCCTGAATTTAGGACCCTAAATTGAAATCTAATTAATTTTTATTGTCTGGTCAAGACAAACTACGAGTTTTACATTTGTAGTTGAGGTACTGGAACTTCATCTAAATCAAGGTTTTCCTGTTTTGAGCTGAAGACAACCAATTCTGTCAGTGATTTTACTTTTCCTTTGAGTCGCTTCTAAGAGGCTGCACTTTTTGAAGTTAATGGCATGTTTTTGCACACTGTGTTTTGTACAGGAAGTGATAATGCTTGATGTTTATATTTAGTGCCAAAGAGTGGTATGCAGACAGGCTCTTGCTTATACTTCTGTAGTAACCACGATCAGTAACCTTGTGTGCCACATTGGGGGTGCCAGGACATAAAAGGGTTGCAAGGAAGTAAAAAAGTTTCATCTCCAGGGAGGAGCATACAGGACAGGTGACCCAAACTTGACCAACAGATTATTCCATTCCGTATATGTCATATTCAGTATAAATCTGCTGAGTCACAAGGGTTAAGGCCTCTTCTTCAGTGGCCAGTTTCCAAGCAAGATTCTGTCAATTCTTCTGCCTTTGATCCTGAGGTCCCAAATCCAGTTCCTGTACCCAACTCTCTGCTGCTGACCTTGAGACTTTCCTGGTGCTGCCAGCTCTGCAGCGTCACTGAGGGTTGCTATTGTGGGAGGAATTGAGTTTGGTATTAGTTCTGTATGTATTTGTATATATTTCGTTTTTTTCGTATAAGAACTATTATTGTTTCATTAAAGTTGTTTTAGTTCTCTTTTCCAGAAGAAAGCCTCTCTGCTTTTTATTCCCTCTCCCTTCCTCTTTGGAGAGGAGAGGGGTTAATAAAGAGCATCTGTTAGCATTCAGTGATCCACTAATCCCTACCCTTGTCAGAGGTACTAACCTTTTAATAATATGTAGGCTCCCCTCCTTTTTTTTTTTTTTTAATCAAACCTTAGCATGTCTAGTTAAAAATATTCTTTTGAAATAATTTGAAAAGTGGTGAGGAAAGACTGCAAGATAATTTTGACAACAATGAAAGACTGAAAGGAAAAGTAAATGGAAGTGACTGCAGATGTAAGACTTAACCTATGTAAAATTTCTGCTCTGTCTTAGGTACGGTGTATGTTAAATATTTGGGGTGTGATGCTCTTCATCAGACTATCATGGATTGTAGGACAAGCTGGGATAGGTATGTGTACTAATACTATAATTTTATTTCAGTGACTTTTAACGCTTTGGATCACATTTAATCCTAGGCTTGTATTTTAAACAGGGGTAGAAAGCGAACTCAGTATTACCATTTTTTAAGGTAATTTACTCCACTCTAAAACTTTAAGTGGTATGCAGTTACTTGGACTTTTTTGTTTACCTGTAAGATATGTAATGTAAAACTGACGTTTCACACAGAATGTTAGGGGTTGGAAGGGACCTCTGGAGATCATCTAGTGCAACCCACTTGCCAGAGCAGGGTCACCTACAGCAGATCTTACTGGAACACATCCAGATGAGTTTTGAATATTTCCAGAGACTCCACAACCTCTCTGGGCAGCCTGTTTCAGCGCTCTGTTACATTTTGAAGTCTTAAGTGAACTGCAAAGAGAAACTTCTGATCTCTGATGATTAAAATCTACATACAGACAATGTAATATAAAACCACATTTCTTCAAAGGCTTAACATAGTATTGGACTGCAGAAAATCTCTCATCTGCAGAAGGCGTGTGTTTCCTTGAAGCTCTGTGATACAGCTTTTACCCTGATGATTGCAGAGAACATTTACCCAGATTTGTTTGTATCCTGAAAACTTCTCTGTACAAAAGAGGAATGAAGAAGTCTTCTGCATGAATGTGTGGAACCACACACAGTAAATTTGTGTTGTATTTACAAGACTAATTCTTTTCCTCCCCTCTTTTTCTAAAAGGTCTATCTGTCTTGGTTATTGGGATGGCTACTGTTGTGACTACTATTACAGGACTGTCTACTTCAGCAATAGCTACAAATGGGTTTGTAAGAGGAGGTAAACCTACTTTCATAAAGCTTTTAAAACTCATAATTCTGAAGTATACATAGTACGGATGGAACCTCTAATTTATTTTCCATTTTTTTTAGCATCAGGGAGAAATCAGTATGGATGAAGTGGAGGGAAGAGTTAGTTTGCTGAGGAGCAGAGTCTTCCCTATGTTTTGTACTTGACTAAGCAGTCATTATTGAAAAGTCAATAATTAGACTGATAATTTCATTTGAGTAATGACTTTCTTTTATACTATGGAAGAGACTATTTATTTGTGATTTTTGGAATACAAACATTTTTAGAGACACATATCCAGGAATGAATAGGGTCTTAATAGTTATCTGCACTGGTTGGTTAAGAGTGTGCCTGTGTGCTTGCATCTGTTCATATCCTGAAATAAAACATGATGATGAGAAAGTACATCCTATAAAAGGATAGACTATATCTTTTTGTGAGAGCATACAAAAGGACATGTCCTTGCTCTGTTGTGTTTTTTTAATACACAAAATACATTCTTCAAACTCTTTATTTCCAGCTTTCCTGAGGGTGATGGTTTCCATCCTATTTCATGGTTTATGTGCTGTTGCCAGCAATTCCTCCAAAAGAGTTTTCTGAGTGGTTGGTGCCTTTGACCATGCTCAAACTGCTTCACGACATTACAAGACTACTACTAGTAGAAAATGTGGTACAATTAAAACAGAGAGTTATACAATTTTCTTGGTTAAGAATGAAGAGAAAAACCGTGCTATCACAAAGTAAACGCACCTAATGGAAAGGATCAGCTATGAATCTTAACATTATGTCAAGCCTAGTTTCTAAATGCCCTTTCTTTGTTTAAATTGCATTATACATAACATAGCAGATTTTTCTTATCAGAGCCTTTTTTTTTTGAGTCACTCTTGCAAAATAAAATTTCATTAGAAAATGTGAATGAGAAGAACTGTAGAATAAATTTACAGCTGTTCCTCTGAAAATCTTAAAGTAACATTTTTCTGATGCTAACATTCTCGTTTGCGAAGTATGTCTAAACTGGATACCTACATATGTTTTGCACAAGAACTGTAATGTAATGAAATTAAGGATTTCCTGTTGCAAATTTTTAATGTGCACACAATTACTTTAGTCTGGAGCTGGAGGATTTTTTTGCTTCTGGAAAGCTTAGACTTAAATTGGAGAAATGTGCCTTTCATACTTTTTTTTAATATTACTCTGTTCTCTAATACTGTAGATGCTCAGTTTTCCATTTGCCACATGGGGTTTAGGATGGTGTATTTTTCAAGCTTAAAAATACAAAGAATGAGTTTGAAGAACAGAGTGGCCCTGTGTTTCTTTTGAGAGTCCCACTGGAGGGCAAAAAATTTGCTTAACAACATAGTGTTAAGAAATGGGTCAAAAGGGTTTGCAACTTGGGTGGGTTTATAACAGTCTACCTTGCCAGTTTCTTGAGCTTTAGCTAATAAATTATGTAATAGTAGAACTACGCAAAAATATTTTGAGTAGTTGGAAATAAAAGCCCAGTAATACTGCTGCTTGTGTTTTACAATTTGTTTTTTAACCATAGAACTGATTGCATAGCTGAATAATGTGACGTGGTGCACAAGTCGGGTGGTTCTTCCACCTGTTGTCTTTTCTTAAAAAGTTTGAAATGTATTCCTGAAATTCAGCGTGCCAGTCCCTAAAATGCTGAGTTTTTGTTATCTTCTAATACATCAGGGAAGGTGTAAGAGTAAATAGCATCTTGTTTCTGTAAACGTTAAGTTGCTGATAACTGTCTGTTCTTAGGCTCTGTCATGTAAATTTTTTTTGGTCTGTTTTTCTTTCAGGAGGAGCATATTACTTAATTTCCAGAAGTCTAGGGCCAGAGTTCGGTGGTGCCATAGGTCTGATTTTTGCATTTGCCAATGCTGTTGCGGTAGCAATGTATGTTGTTGGATTTGCAGAAACAGTTGTGGAGCTGCTCAAGGTATATGGATGATAGTCATTGTATCGATTACACTGTCCTTTATGCAAGTTTGTGCAGTAATCTAATCATAGAATCAGAGAACGGTGTGGATTGGAAAGGACCTTTAAAGATGATCTAGTCCAGTCCCCCTGCAGTGACCAGGGACATGTTTAACTAGATTGGGTTGCTCAGAGCTCCATCGAGCCTGACCTTGCATGTCTCCAGAGAGGGGACCTCCACCGCCAATCTGGACAACGCGTTCCGGTGTCTCACCACCTTCATTGTAAAAAACATCTTCCTTATTTCGATTCTGAATCTACCCTCTTCTAGTTTAAAACCATTGCATCTCATCCTATTGCAGTAGGCCCTGCTAAAAAGATTGTCCCAACCTGTCTGTAAGACTCCTTTAAGTATTGAAAGACTGTAATTATGTCTTCTTGGAGCCTTCTCTTCTACAGGCCAAACAAGCCCAATACTCTTAGCCTTTGCTCAGAGGAGAGGAGTTCCAGCCCTGTGATCATTTTAGTGTCCCTCATCTGGACCTGCTCCAACAGGTCCATGTCTTTCCTGTGCTGTGGACTCTGCAGCTGAACGCTGCAGGTGGGGCCTTACCAGGACAGAGCAGAGGGTCAGAATAACTTCTCTTGCTCTGTAGGCCATGCTTCTTTAGGTGAAGCCCAGGATGCAATTGGCCTTCTGGGCTATGAGAGCGCATTGCTGGCTCATGTCCAGCTTTTCATCTGCCAACACTCCCAGGTCTTTCTCTGCAGGGCTGCTTATTCTTGGGGTTCCCCTGCCAGTTCAAACTAATGAAATGAGGTACAGGATTACTATTAATATATCGGTGAAATGCTACTATAATTCAGTACCTTTTTGGAAAAAAAAAACAAATTATCATTGGTGTCAAGTGGAAATTTCCCACATTGTTTATCTTCCTGAAAAAATAAAATGCATAATTTGTAGTACGGGCCAAGCTGACTGTTGAGAACAGTGGCGGTACAGATACATGATGCAGAATCATAAGTTATTAATGCTGAGATTCTTACTAGCAAACTGTTTCTTGTAACAGTAATCGTTGTGATAGTTGTTTATATTAAGCTCATTTTTCAAAGATGTTCTGCTTACTCAAAACAATTCCTTAAGTTAAACAAGTATTATTTGTCTGTTGGGCGTTTTTGATTAAATGAGATACTGAGAACTCAGATGTACTCTTTGTAGATGGGAAGAAGTTTGTAATACATTAAAAGAAACAAGAGTGATAGTGAACGAGTAAAATACATATATACGTGCAAGGTGGTAGCAGTTGCCTTGCTGATGAGTCTAATTCTCTGGCAGTTGAGGAGGCTGTTCTCTCTGGGGATGGACTATGAATAGGAATGATCATTTCCATTTAGAAGTTTTATTGTTTTAAAAGAAGACAAACGTCAAATTACTTGTGTTAATTACTTTGTGTGTTTCATACACAAAATGAATAAATTTGTGGTCGAAAAGTTAACTCTAGTAATAAATAGCAGTCAATAAATTGCTATTCTGTGGTAGGAAACTTGGTGCTTGGTAAAGTATATGACTGTGTATTTTGTTTTGTCAGGAAAATGGAACGTTGATGGTTGATGAAATGAATGATATCAGAATCATAGGAGCTATCACAGTGGTGATTTTACTGGGCATTTCTGTTGCTGGAATGGAATGGGAAGCAAAAGTAAGGAACTCCGCTTTTCTTTTATTCTCTACTTCATAATTTTGATTGAATTTTCTACCTCAGCTGTTTGATGTATTTTTAATATACTTTTTGCACTCAGTATTGTATGCATGATATGTTAGAAGTCAGTCAGTAGGCAGTTTCTATGTAATAGCTCTCTGTCTAGGACTAGAGTGTGCAAATGTGGACAGCTTTTCAGGCCTTGGACCTCACTGGGTCCTTGGACCTCACTAGAAGCTTAAGCATTTATGAGAACCTAAAAATCAACGTAGTCTACTCTTAATCATAGAATCATTCAGGTTGGAAAAAAACCCTGGGATCATCAAGTCCAAACTATAACCCTGCTCTACAAAGCTCACCCCAAACCATATCCCCCAACAGCACATCTAAATGACTTTTAAACACCATCCAGGGATGGTGACTCAACCACCTCCCTGGGCAGCCTATGCCAATGTCTGACTACTCCTTCTGTGAAAAAAATTTTCCTCTTACAGTTTGAAGCCATTCCCTCTTGTTCTATTGCTAATTACCTGTGAGAAGAGACCAGCATCAATCTCTCTACAATGTCCTTTCAGGTAGTTATAAAGAGAAAAAGGCTCTCCTCCCAGTTTTTATTGTTGAGCATGAGGTTACATACAATGGAGTATCCCTTTGGTCAGTCCAGGTCAGCTGCCCTGGATGTTTCCTCCCAGTTCATGTGCGTTCCCAGCAGGGTC
>NW_009729002.1:0-40578 GCF_000703405.1 Apaloderma vittatum | reverse complement strand
TCGATATCTCTCTTGTATTGAGGTGCCCAAAACTGGACACAGTACTCAAGATGTGGATGCACCAGTGCTGAGTACAGGGGGACAATCACCTCCCTCCTCCTGCTGGTCGCACCGTTCCTGATCCAGGCCAGGATGCCATTGGCCTTCTTGGCCACCTGGGCACACTGCTGGCTCATATCCAGCTACTAGTCCATTAGAACCCCCAGGTCCCTTTCTGCCAGGCAGCTTTCCAGCCACACTTCCCCAAGCCTGTAACGTTGCATGGGGTTGTAGTGGCCCAAGTGCAGGACCTGGCACTTGGCCTTGTTGAAGATCGTGCCATTAACATTGGCCTATCAATCCAATCTATCCAAGTCTCTTCATGAGCAGATCAATGCTCCCACCTAACTTAGTGTCATCTGCAAACTTACTGATGCTACACTCTATGTCCGTATCAAGATCATCAATAAAGTTGTTAAATAGAAATGGTCCCTACAGTGATCCCTGCAGACCACCAGTTGTGACCAGCCGCCAGCTGGATTTAACTCCATTGACCACTCCATTGACCACCACTCTTTGGGCCTGTCCATTCAGTCACTGCTTTGTCCAGCAGATCATATGCTCATCCAAGCCATGAGCAGCCAGTTTTCCCAAGAGAATTCTGTGGGAAACAAGTGTCAAAGGCTTTTTGGAAGTCTATGTAGACAATACATACAGCCTTTCCCTTGTCCAATAGTTGAGTTGTCTTGCCGTTGGAGGACATCAGGTTCATCAGGCAGGACCTGCCTTTCATAAACTCATGCTGAGTGGGCTTGCTCCCCTGGTTGTCCTCTATATGGCATGTCATGGCACTTGAGATCATCTGCTCCATGACCTACCCTGGTACCAAGGTCAGACTGACAGGTCTGTAGTGTCCTCAATCCTCTTCTCTGCCTTTCTTGTAGATGAGCGTTACATTTGCTACCTTCCAGTCCATTGGGACCTCCCCAGTTAGCCAGGACTTCAAATAAATAATGGAAAGTGGCTGAGTGAGCAGGTCTGCCAAGTATTTCAAGACCCTTTGGTGCTGAAATGACACTGTCAAGGACATTAACAGTATTGCCCTCTTCTGGGCAACTTCAGCACAACAAGAAACGGAAAGAGCATTGGAATAGGAATTTTCCTCCACTGGAACTTAAAATGAGCTCCGCGGATGGAAAATAAAGGACTGCAGCTGAAGCCAATCTAAAGTTGTGTAGTTTCTGCTCACTGAAAACCAGTATTCTTAGCTTCTCTTCCACTCTTTTCTGGTTTTGTTTTCATTTGAAAACAGCCAGACAGTGTGATGCAGTAATTAAGCCCAGTGTTGAGGAGGGCTGTAAACATTAGTGGTAATGAATGTGTAGGAGGGGGAACCTACTTTACTTATCTTGTTGTGCCTACGTGGTCTTGGGTCAAATCTGATTGTGGCAATAAGCACGTATAGATCCTAAGGTAACTTAATATAAAATCATAAAATCATTTTGATTGGAAAAGACCTTTAAGATAATCGAGTACAACCATTATGTAAGTCTGCCAGGCCCAGTTCTAAACCATCTCCCTAGACGGTGCCTAAACACGTCCAAGGATGGTAATTCAACCACTTCCTTGGGCAGCCTGTTCCAATCTTTGGTAACCCTTTCAGTGAAGAAGTTTCTCCTAATGTCTAACCTAAACCTCCCCTGGTGCAACTTGAGGGCCATTTCCTCTTGTCCTATCACTTGATACTTGGGCAAAGAGAACAATGATGTTGGTCTTTCAGGTAATTGTAGAGACCAGTAAGAACTTCCCTCAGCCTCCTCCTAAACAACCTTAGTTCCCTCAGCTGCTTTTTATAAGATGTGTTCTCTAGACCCTTCACCGGCTTTGATGCCTTTCTCTGGGCCTGCTCCAGCACCTCGATGTTTTTCTTACACTGCAATACCCAAAACTGAACACAGTACTCAAGGTGCAGCCTCAGTAGTGCCAAGTACAGGGGCACAATCACTTCCATACTGGTTGCAGCCCGCACTATTCTGATGCAGGCCAAGATGCAGAATATATATAGAGATTGTCTTACTAGGATTGTGCTCCGTATAACTAGGCACTGTAGCTTGATCACTGTTTCCTGTAGTTTGTCTGCTTTTTCTGAGTATCCATTCATACTGTGCTCAAAAATAATTGAGAAGAGACTCCGTTGGTCTCCTTTTCTATTTGATATTTGGTTCACAATAGCTCCTATTTTCTGCAGTGAGAGGCAACTGTAGGAGCTTGTTCATGGAAATGATGCAAGTTTCCTATGCTCCTGCATCAAGATGATGATGATATTCATAATCAAAATGAGAGAGGTTTTTTTTGTCATTGTTGCCTCCAGCCTAGAAATAGGTATCGTAGAAAATAGAAGGGAAGATCAAGTGCATTACTTGGATCAACCACAGGAAGAAAATAATCAACAGAAATTGACTTTGGCATGTACTTTTAAATTGAACAACAGAGTTTTGTAAAAATTGTTTACTTTTCACTAGTAGTCCTTTACTGTCTGTAACTTCAGTTTGTAATACTAACTTTATGCACCTAACTTTGAACAATACTGTCCTTATTCTCAACCATTTAGTTTTTCCTTTGAATTAATTAGTTGTTATAAATCCTGTGGCCACTGTCACAAGAAATATTTTGCTTTTGCTTTGTAGCATAAACAATTCTAGGCAGATAGGAGCGGTGATAATCCACTGAACTTGTCAAACAAGCACGTCATGTGGGTTAACATACAGTTTAACATAGCAAAACACTAATACTTCCCTCTTGATTAAAGTACCTGTGATATTCTCTTATACCTTCTACATGACTTAGAGAAGGCCTTGCAAAATGGGACAAGGTGAATCTATAATAATGCCTTTGAAGTGGATCTAAAAGCAAAGAGAGGCTGGGAATCCAGGAAAGCCTGCTTAAAAAAAATGACTTTTCAGAGTTCGTGATCTCTTACTACTCAGCTCCTGGTATTGAAGTCTTGGAAGCCCATTATTTGTGTGAGGCTTTTGAATCAAAGGAAGACATTCAGAAATGCTCTTCGTTTCAGGGAAGTGCTTAGGTTTGTTAGTGGATACATACATTCGTGGCAATTGCACTGTGGTGACTTCATGTTAAATTCTCTGGGCTTATTGAAGACTTCTGTAAGCACTCAAGTGTATCGTTACACTTTTCATCTATTTTCTAGGCTTGGCAAAAGAGATAGCTAAATGCGTTGTGCAAACTGACTTCTTCAGGTTGTTCTATAACTGCTTTTTGGATATTGTGCTCTGTTTATCACTGTACTACCTGTTTCTTTCTGAGGCAACACCACAGTGCTGTTGCATATTAAGTTCTCATCCTAGCCCTGAAAAAAAAGTCACAACTAAGAATAGCTTCCCCTGAGCCATTGGCATATGCCTTTGTAACAAATCAAATAACACAAAAAGATAACAGGGCAGTGTGGTTGCTTATTTACACGTAAAAACTGAACGGTCTCTTCAATGTTTAGATTTATCTGCACTCATACTTTTGAAACATTGGATGGTTTAAAGTACTTCTTGTTCCAAGTGTAGGATTTATAATGTCTTTATTGAACAATGGCTGAAAATCTATTTTGTAATGAAAAAAGTTTCAAGAGAACTAGAAATTTGCAAGTAGTTGTGGTAGTCTGTGGTTTAATTTCATAACAGTTGAGAAGCTAAGAATGGAACAAAATAATCTAGTCCATGGCATAAAACAGCAAACAAAAGCTGTTTGATTTCTGATGTAATAAAATTCTTAGTAAATATCATGTGCATAAGTATATGGTAAAGTACTATGATCACAGTAATAAGGCAATACTCGTAGCATGTGTGTACATTTAGCTCTTACGTATTTCTTTCATCTGTGCAAATCCATTCCTTCTGGATTGTAGAGAAAATAGTTCTTTTAAATATTTTGTCTTTAGAAGTGTAACTTTGAAAAGTACAATAATAAGAAATTATTTTTGGAATAGGTGTTAAACTTACAGACTATTTCTGTTTCGTTGTTAAAAATCCTGATACATGTTCTCTCCATCTTGCCTTATTTGTGGAATTCAAACTGAGAAGACAAAGCTGGATTTGGAATAAAGTAAATATTTATGTTGTAAAACACAACATTGAAGGCTTAAACTGTGATAAAGAGCAAGCTCTTCTGTCTAATGCAATCATTATATTTCAGGCACAGATAGTCTTACTGGTGATCCTCATAATTGCTATTGGAGACTTTGTAATAGGAACATTCATTCCTTTGGATAGCAAGAAGCCTAAAGGTTTCTTTGGTTATAAAGGTATGTTGGAACAGTTAGTATTTTAAACAGTATCTTTGCATGGAAGAGTCTCACTGTCATAATTAAGTTGGACATCTGAAGTGGTTTATAGTCCTCTGTAACAGTAGAGATTTTTTTTTTCCTGATTCTTTTAAATTTATGCATTTTGGTTCCTTAAAGCTATTGGGCCAAAACTTGATTCTGCCTACTTAATATCAATTATATTAAGTTTTTAAAAAATGGCTGATACTCTAAGTACTTTTCTGGGTTTAAAGTCTATTTAAATTTAATGTGTTAACTTTTATTTTGAGTTCACTGGTGAGTTAGGGCTTAGTTCTATGCTTGATTTTAAGCAGGTCATAGAGCTATGACTTTCAGATTTTTCATGGAACTAGTAATGGATGGAATGGGTAATACTGTAGCTTCTGTATGAATATTGATAGATGTAAATCTTTTTCTACAGCTGAAATATTTACGGAGAATTTTGGACCAGATTTTCGACATGGGGAAACTTTCTTTTCTGTGTTTGCTATTTTCTTCCCTGCTGCAACTGGCATACTTGCTGGTGCAAATATCTCAGGTGATCTTGCGGTGAGTAATGAATTAGCAAATACTCTTCTCAAACACTGAGCATACCCTTGCCTCTGTCATCACTGTCCACTGGTGTTTTTCTTTCAGGATCCTCAGTCAGCGATACCTAAAGGAACGCTGTTGGCCATCTTAATTACTACGCTGGTTTACGTAGGAATTGCAGTATCTGTAGGTAAATAGAGAATGTTTTTAACTTTATCATTTCACATTCATTCTGAGGGTATGTTTTGATACAGTTTACGTAATTCATTATGTAAAGTCATAATGTAATTGACTTTCATGCATGGGAGAATAATCGCCAGAGTTTTCTGATTTTTATTGTTGGAGATTCAATTTTCAGCTGGCTTTATAATTTCATAAAATGAGTGATATTTTTTTAAGACTAGTGACTGTTTTGGACTAAACATGGCAAAAAGCTTCATATGGATGTTTCCTCATTTGTTGTAGTTATTTATATTAAAAGATTTACAGTTTAGAAGCAGGATAATCCCTGGATTAGAAAAGCACATTTTCAGAAAATACTCACTGACCGAACACCTGTATATTGTTTTGAAGATGATGATAGTCAGCTACTTATCTGAATTGAATTGTGGGACAATCACACAGTTCTTTGGTTAGAATGCATGAGCAATAATTCCCCAGGAGAGGGAGGAGAGTGAGTTGTGCCTTCATCTGGCCAACTGGCTGTCAGAAGTCATCTTCGGAAACAGTCTGTAGTTTTATTTTCATGTGGAAGGAGGAGAAACAATAATAGATTGATCTGAGTCTTGTATAACCTCTCTTCCCAGTCTTCCCCAACCCAGTGGTTTGAAATTGTCTGTAGAAGTTGCCTTGGGGTTTGATGCTCTCTGTGTCATTGTTGCTCTAAAGCACTGATGGTCATCCACATTTTTCCCACCCATAAAATAATTCTCTTCTAGCAACCTTAAGCACACAAGAACACAATTGTATCTCATATTTCCTGTTTGTGATTGAAAGTATTTTCATTCATTTCACTTAAATTAGTTTCTGGCAGCACTAGTCAGTTTTCTTATATGAAAGACCTAGCCTTATTTTAGCTCTGCTGCCGTTTTGATTGAAATTCTCATTTATAAGAGTACCATTGATCTTACCACTTCCTTCCCAAAGACAGCGGTCTTGCTAGTCTGCCTCTGCTGGCTAAAGTTGTACTTGGCTCTGCCAAATATTTGGTCTGTAGTCATTGCGCTTCATGCAGCATAATGACCTACACTTATTTCCTAATTAGGTTAACCACATAGACCTCTTCTAGCAAATTTGAATACTTCAGAACTTGAACCCACAGGAGAGCAAAATGCTCATTGATATTCACGTGTTAATAGAATACCTTGATCGTTTTTTGTATTGCAAAAGGAACAGTTTTCAAAAACAACTGAACAGGATATTGTTTGGTGCATCAAAAGTGTCCTGCCCTAGTTACAGGAGGTGTCTATCCTATAATTTGCACAGAATTCTGCTAGTTAGAAAAGACCGGGGTTGTTGCAGAGGTTAGAGATTAGGACAGGAGTGAAATTTAGAGTTTTCTTTAGACATTGGATCAGGAATCAAACACAGATGCTTTTATTCCTTTCCCCACACACAATTCCTCAATGTAAGTTTCCAGAGTAGTGATGAGCAAGTCATTACAGCTTCGAAGGAGTTAATAAATGTCGCTGAGTAGTCATGTCTGCAGGGAAAGATGATGTTCTGAATTTAGCTCACTATTTGCATGATCTGTAGTAATTAAGAGGGTTAAGAAACTGAGTAGAGAAGGCTTGGAAGAGGAGGATTGCTAGTCCTACTGCTAGAGCTAGGCAGCCTATTTCAAAAAATAACAGCTGTGAGGAGAAAGCATATGATTTTTTATTTTAGCAAGAGACTAATGGAGATGTGGATGTGGCAGGATGAAGAGTGCATAAGTAATTTTTATATCAAAATTCTCAAAAGACATATTTCAAAGGGAAGCTGTAATAAACCCCCCAAACTTCTGAGTAGGCTTAAGATATGTTTTCTCAACACAGGGAAGTAAAGCTAACTAATGAGAACCTAACTGTAGCTGCTTGTGGCACTAGAGGAGCTAAACACTCCCAAATATAGTCTGAAGGACTCGGGGTACTATCTCTAGAATTTTTGCTGGTTGCATGTAGTTAGGAGAACTTGATACAGGTGGTCTGTTAACCTTAGACTTATAGTGTGGCAAAACTTTGTTTGACTATGGCAGGAACATGCTTATAAAAGCCTATGGAAAGGTAAAATCCTGTTTTTATGGGAAAGGATACCTGGAGATTCTTAGGGAAAGTGTTGCCAGAATCTTATAAATTTTTTTTTGAGTGAGAGTTGAATACAATGTCTACACTCTTACCTGTATCTAAGTATCTCCTACTCCTGCTGAGAATGCAGCATGCTCAGCTGGCTTCTGCTCTACATTTGCTCACAGTAAGGTTGACGTTAAGTTTGTTCATAGTGCTGTTGTCCCTTTCTGTTGCACCTTGTGTGTGAAAGATCTGCCAGCTAGTTGGATCTGAACTATGGAAAAGGGAATGAGGAAGAGGAGGACCGTGATGATGTACTGTACCTATTTAATGAGTTGCTCAACACATTTACCACTGCCATCTGTTACTGACAATACGTTCAAATAGTTTAACTAGTAAGCTGCAGCAAATACTTGCATAATGGAAGAGAAGAAACTTTTTGTCATACAGATCTTTTAACTCCACTTAAAACAGAAGAAGAAAAAAAACACAGCCCGATCACATACCCATGAGAAGAGCATAAGACAGGTGATCAATATAGGAAACTCGTACTGAAATTTAATCAACTGGGCCTGAAAGTAACTGAAAAATAATTCTGAAAAGTGGAAGGATTAAATAATGTCCACTTAGGCTACTGCTCTGTAGACTTCCTTCTTCTCTTTCCCAGTCCTAATTTAATTCCCATTCCTGGAAGTACTTGGTGGTGTCCAAATAATTTGACTACCTCAACTATTAAACCATAGAATGTTAAATAATACTTAGTCTACTCTTTTGTCCTTTATGAGACAAAAAACCTTTTTAGTACTTTATGGTTTTTCTGAGTACTTCAAGGATGAAGTGCTGTGTCTTCATTTTCTTAACCAGTAAAGTTACAAATAATTGTAGGTGAATTGAGGACAGCAACTTAAGTGATAAACTTTATTTTAAACAGTGTGGTAAGAATTGAACTATGTGGTTTTGTTTCACCAAGAAACCAACTGAAAATTCCAACTGAAAAAAAGGCCACATCGGAGATGGCTTGTTTAAACATTATGAAATGGCTTTCACCAGGCTTTCATGACATACTACTTGATTTTTTTGGAATATCTTAGCCACAGTGTCTTGAAAAAAAACTGCAATGCTGTGCGTGAAGATCATGTCAAGCAAGAGAGCAGTTAGTTTGCTTGGGTTTATTTCTTCTTCACAGTGAAGATGTGTTTAATACTGAAATGTATTAAAAATATAAATGCCTTATTTGAAGATTGATCTGTGTGAATACAGTTGCATAAAAAGGAATTGAACTTCGTATTTCTCCTGAAGCTCAGACTGAGTCTGTTAATGGTTTTTTTTTTGTGATTGTGCCAACTCTAGGATCCTGCGTTGTTCGAGATGCCACAGGGAACGTTAATAACACCATTGTCACAGAGCTGACAAATTGCACTACTGCAGCTTGCAAATTAAACTATGATTTCTCATCCTGTCAGACAGAGTGTCACTATGGGCTGATGAACAATTTCCAGGTATAAAACTTTCTCCTAAATCTGTTCATTGGCTTTTGTGTTTGTTCTGTTTTTGAATTGCACATTAAGAAAAATCATAGGCTAAAAGTGTCTGTCTCCATAAATGTGAGATTTGTCTAGAATAGTTAAGTGCTGTACTAGCACGTAGAACAACAACATAATTAGGTTAAATTGGGTGTTTATTCACAGGTGTTATAAATATTTACTCTTCTGAGTAAACTGATGAGGTTAGGTGGTGGGACTGCAACTTTCTTTAGATATCTGAATGGCATCATTCAGTGATGTGGATAGAAATACTCACTGTTCAAAAGTGATTCATAGTAGTCATACGTAACCTCTGTCAATAACTTGTTGCTTAATTTTTAAAGATTCTTAGCAAACATGCTGTCTTTCTAAAAATGTTTTACATATTTGTCACAGTATCTTCTTTAATGGGGAGAATGTTGTGACTTCAATGTTGCTGTACTTAAAAATCCTCTAGAAGCAATGGAGTAATTAATTTTCTTCAACTTACATTTCACTGGTAATTGAGATGTCCATGAACTATTGGTAAGGGTTTGAAGGAAACCAAAGAAAACATACTTATTGCTGAGTGACTAAAACTTGCTTTGTGGTAGTCCAGCTTTACCCTAAATTTTCCTAATGGGTATACAAAAATTTGAGTAGAGGTTAAGCTGAAATCCACTAATGGAAAAGGCTTGTAGATTTTGATCAGCAGTGCAAGTGATACATGTACTACTTACATGTTAGGCAGATAGCCTTACCTGCAAAGCTAGGTGGAAAACCTGTTTTGTACATGCTGAAATGATGTTGCAATGCAGACCATTCTATTAAAGTAAAATGCATTTTTATATTGAAATAATTTGAGTATCTCTATGGTATTTCTTTCTTTTGGTTTAGAAAAAGTCTGTATTTAGAAACACTTCAGAACTGCGCTTGTGGAGATAATTATTCTGCAAAACCTGGTGACTTTTCTCGTTTGTTTAAGCCCAACATAGCACAATATGTCTTCAGATGTACAGCTGAGAACTGGTTTCCTCCCTATCTTTTTCTTGAAGTCATAACTTTGATAAGGTAGCTTACCATAAACGTTGCTTCTGCTTCTAATAAGTTGGTCATTAATGTTCTGGTTTCCTATCGTGGTCTAAAGAGTACTTTTATCTCCCAAATTATTCTCGCTTCTCTCTGTGTAAAAATTAGCGGGTTCCGTCACTTTCAAGACCAAGGCTGCAGAGAGAAAGCCGCCCTTCTTGTTGAAGTTTTGAAAACTTTCTTGTGGAGACTACACAGCATCTCTGAGCAAGCCGCTGCTGTGCTTTTTCTGACACACAGCTGGACTTTCACTTGCTGTTTGTTTTTTCTCTATTCACAGCTTTTGCTGTACATCTCTGAGAAGAGTTTAATTCTATCAGAAGGAAAATGTTCGCGTGAGAGGCTATCTATAGATAAACTGTTGTCCATTTTGTGATTGAACTGCCCTTAACTTAGTAGCTCTGATGGTAGCTGTAAGAAGACGCTTATTTTGATATACAAGTCACATTGTGTTTGTCTTACAGCTTTTAACTGTGCAGGTTCTGAGGTTGAAACTGCCAACTTAGTTATGTGCACAGCCTGATGACTTCTCACTCTGATATACTTTGTGCTGCATTCAGTTCTTCTGGCAAAGAAGTTAGTGCTTAGGCAGCTCAGGTTTTGAATGTTTGAGGCAGCAAATGGATGACATGTATGAATTACTTCTGGAAGGCTTACGTGGTCCTAAGAATTTTAAAATGCGAATAGTTGGTGAGACAGGCTCAGTCAGACTTACACAGAAAGACCAACCTTGGTTTCTGGTGTCAATACAAATGAATTGCAGGTCCTCACACATCGGTGTCAGTGACATTTCTGTGTCTAGTCTGTCACCTGGTAGAAGAGTAACTTCAGAAACTTATTCTGAGCTCTGTAGCCTCAGCCTGGAATTTCCCTAGAGTTTGGGTAATTTAAATGCAGAGTTTGGATAACTTTGGATGAAAGTTGTATAAAACTGCATTCCAGAAACAGTGTAAAAGTTCTGCTAAAACTTTCCTGCTACAAAGGAAGGCAGCTGTAAAACATTTGAAAAAAGTTAGGGGAAGGGGGAGTTGAACAATGTTTTGTCCATATTCATTACAAAAATCCAGTTTTAAAGAAGCTGCTGCTTGTTTTCATGTCACATTTTTTTCTACTCCACAATGGCTGGACCAAGGAACTGGAACTGTAGTCAAAATATGGTATTTCATTAACTCAAATGTTTGAAATGTTAGAAAATGTCTCAACAGTAAATGCCAAGCAAATATAACAAGTCACTTACCAGCAGTAACTGTGTATCTATCTCCACACACCCATGGTAAAAGTGGAGTCCCTATTAGGTATCTGTCCTTCCAGTTCTGTGTGTTCTTCAGTGCCGCAGATAACTAAATATGTGGGCTCCTTGGTTTTGTGGTCATGAGGTTTGGATTTTGATGTTTATGATGCGGAGGGGATGAAGGGGTGTTTGACACCACGGCATACTGGTTTTGCTGGAACTGAGTTCTCTTTTGTTCTCCTAGCTTAGAAAAGGCTTCTTAACGTCTCTTACATTAATAACCAAAGTTATAACATACTAGCTTTTAAAATGGACATTATCTGCATACATCTTACTCAGATTTTTCCCAAAATTATAAAACACATAATACTCAAAAGTGGATAGTATAAATAAATGGAGGCAGTGAACAGAACCTAGAAAGAGAATGTAAAATCTGAGCAGATTGTATCAACTTCTTGCAGTTTAGTTCTTAGAAGTGTAGTAAAGGAAAGGCCTTGAAATAATATTTTAAATCGGATGGGAGGAAAAGTGATTGAGACTTCTGCACAGAATCTGTCCATAGAAGGTCTTTCCAGAGAAAATTGATGAAACTGTCTTTGTAGGGAAGAAAATTTTTGTACAGCTTCTACCAGGATTATTTTGTGCTTATTATCTTGCTGTAGAAAGGTTTACTGCTAAAATATCTGTCAGTAAAGCATTTACATCCTTAACTTTTCTTCTAGAAAGTGTAGGATTGTTACAAACTGGCATTTACAGCTGTAACTTTTTCTGTTGGTTGTAAAACTAACAAAACTTGGGCATGGGAGGGATCGCTTAATATGTCATTCATTTTATTGTTCTATGAGTAAAGACTCATGTCCTGCCTTTTCTGTACTCAGCTGCACATATGGTTCAGGATATTCTCTCCTTCATTTGTTACACTACAGCTATTTCACTCTCGTCTTACACAGCTGCAATTATTTAATTTCTCTTTTTAGGCAAAGCATCCCCTGAACTGACCAATAAAACTGGATGTAGTGTAGAGATTCAGTTGACTGAGAGATGCAGTGGCTTCATCAGTCTGATCTGGAGAAAAATGCTAAATGTAGTTTAGGCATAGGACTATGAATAAAGTTTCATCAGTTGCCTGTATATGGTTTCAGAGAGCATGTCCTACCTAGTAAGATTGCTTTAGATAGCTAGCTTTTACAACTTAGGTGACTTAAAAACTGGACACTTCTGCACGTTCTTTCTTGCCTTGCTTCGGTCCCTTTCCTGATACTGTAGATGAGATTGGTGGGATGAAAGAGACAACTAATCAATGCTGAATTTTGTTCTGACACATTGTGCTTGAAAGGCACTGTACTGCTTTTGGCACTGTACTGCTTTTGTTGCATTGACTAAAAAATGATTTTTTTTTTCAAAATGGTATCAAATTCCTGAATGCTGGCTGTTTTCCAGCAGCTTAGGCTTTTGTTTCATAGACTTCTGTTTCATAGACAAAGATTGGTTTTAAATATGTAGGTCTGTATTTTAAATCACTTAACACATGTAAAACTGTATGCAGCTAAGGTATACCAGTAATCAGTAGAATGGTAGAAGAGTGTCTTCAGGCTATATGGCAATTAGACAGATGTTTGCTTTGGTTCTAATTTGGGATTTTTGGTTCTAATGCCTTATCAACATTGTTCTTTTACACTTAGCTTATTGATTATAATTTTGTTAGGTTACAGAGATGTCCTAGGATGCAGTCTTAGGGAGATGGGAAGCAAGTTCGTTCTGTCATTGTGGTTTTGAATGGGAAACAAGCCTAATTTAGAGTGATGTAGATGGTGAGAAAGACAACTTTCTCAAGATGTTCCCCAGTTTCAGTTGTTTTTGTCACTTGGACTTTCTGAGAGCATGTTATTCAGCAGTAGGTTGGTCAAAATTCCAGTGTAACAAATTCGTAACAAATTCCAGTCTATCTTTCTTCCATAACTTGTATTTAAGCCTTCTATGAACCCATGAAGACTTCAGCTGTTGATTATTTTGACCTGCAAATTACATGGTTGGACTACCTATTGTGTGAAAAGACACCTTCTCTAATTCCAAAATAAGGATCCATTCCAAACCTCTGATTCATCCCTATTTCATTCATTGATGTGAATACATGATTCTCAAACAGCTTTTAAGGGGGAGGGTACGCAGTGTTTTATCTTCTAGTTGGTGTACTTAATGTTGCCATCCATTTGTATAGTATGTTTTTTCATGTTCTTTAAGAAAAAAATACTTTGCTTTTAGGTGATGAGCATGGTATCAGGATTTGCACCGCTGATTTCTGCAGGTATTTTTTCAGCCACCCTGTCTTCTGCTTTAGCATCTCTTGTGAGTGCACCTAAGATCTTCCAGGTAAGTAGGGAAGTAAAACAACAGTATTTTAAAGAATAATGTTAATTAACTTATGAATCAGAATTTTTGGTAATGGACTCTGACATATGACCGTCATGATTCATGCCAGCTGACATCCACAGATGGATCAAATGTTTACATGTTGCTTAGAATGTCTTGTGTTTCTGCTTAGTTTAGAGATTAGTTGTGGTGTAACTAACATTTCAAGCATCTGCAAACTCCTTTAGATTTTTTTTTGTTGCAAGTAACAGTGGAGCACATACAAAGGGTACAGATCACTTGGTTTCTCAATCATAGAAGGAGACAGCATGCAGTAGAACCTGCAGCTGTAGAATCTTACATTGCATCAGACTAATTGTGTACCAGTTTGTGTGTAAATCATATGTGTCTTTTGTTTTACTTTCTTTTTAACTATTTAATTGGAGTCTTTGTCTTGCAAGCTCTCTTCAGTGAACTTTAGTGTCCTCTAATGACCTACTTTCCCAAAAGTTCAGTAGGGAGTCAAATGTAGAAGGGATTTTTTTGCATAATAGAAGTCTAAGTATGGATGCAGAGAAGTAGTGTATATATTGAGCGAACTCCCTGATTTCTGAGAAGGCATCTCTAAAGAACGAGTCTTTGTGATTGTAAGGTACCAGTAAAGTAAGATAGTCAATTACTTACAGAAGAGCCATGCTTGTTCTTATAGATGGAAATTACTGAAGGATAGAATATTGGAAATGCAAAATGTCAAGATGCAAAGACAATTGAAAACAGAATTAGTACATAGTGGCTATCAGCTTTTTCTTTTGGGAAGATAATAGGCAGTGGAAGACAGCATTTAGTAAGCATTATTAAGGATAAGTTTTGAACAAAAAGCCTGCTGACTCTTGAATTTTATTTTTTCTTAGGCTTTGTGCAAGGACAACATTTATCCAGGATTTCAGATGTTTGCTAAAGGCTATGGGAAGAACAATGAACCACTGAGAGGATATCTTCTAACATTTTTAATTGCTCTTGGATTCATACTAATTGGTTAGTTTGAAATTATTGTAGAAACCTTCTGTTCCATGTCATGACTTGATGACAGTGTCTTAGAGTTCTAATGCACAGCATAATTCTAAGCCAGCACTGTAAATCTGTTTGAGAGTTACTTTTGCCTGCCTTCTAGATACAATGCTGTGTAGAACTGCAGTATAATTGAACTGTAGTAATACTGCCGTTTTCTTAATAACTGCAAGTGCTTGTCTTTAGATATTACCAATAAAAATACATGTTTTGCTTGAGGTTGAGAAGTGTTCTGTCTTGTAAACATGAAAGTTTATTTTAGATATTTAATAATTAGCTTCAGTAAATAGCAAACTTGCATAAACAATAGTTTTTAAAGTGTGTTTTTCTGTTAAGTTACAAACAGTAAAGATGAGTGCTGATGCTGCTGTTGCTAAAGGTAAAGATAGTCTAGGTAGAATTACATGTGTTTTATGTAGATGGCAAACTAATTGTGCTGTGTCCATCCGTAAGTCCTGTAGCAGTGCTTTTAAACTTTGTTACCTAGTTTGCTCTCATCCTTTCCCTAAGTCTGTTTAAGGCACAGGTGTGTCCATGATGTCCCTACAGCAGCATGCTGACTGGAAGCTTTATTAAGAGTAGAAACGTGTAGACTAGCATGGCGCATTCTGCATTTTGATATTTTTTTTTGATGCTGAGAGTACCCATGTAAGTGTTTGTACTGTCCTGCCTCAAGGAAACGAGGGCATTCAGAATCTTCCAAATCTTTCACTAAAGAGTGTCCCATCACTGTTGTGATGGTGTTGGTCTGTAATAGTGCACTGTGCTAGTACCATTGATGCAACATTTAATTTAAAATGCACGTAGATGAACATATTTGTCACATTGCTTACACTAATTTGATCTGCTTTTGCCATTCACCATAGTTGATTGTCTCTTAAACCTATTAGTATCGTGTTCTTTGCTGTTGGAGAGTTGAGCTAGAGAAGTGCTGCGGATGTATTAATGCTCTATCTACTGTTTCTGACATTTCTTTAGAACCTAGTGTGGTGGTGTTCGATCCAGCTCTGACGGGAAAGAAATTTTCTCAATTAATTGTTTTGAGAAAGTATGAAACGCTTCAAAAGTGGCAGAAAGGAAAAATGTTTGAATTTTTAAAACTTCCTGACTATTAAATATTAACTTTGTGAAAAATAGACCATTAGGAAAATTGCTCTATCCACTTAACAAAAAGGACAAACTACTTCTCCAAAGAGCACCCCAGAAAAAAGGTTGCTTGTAGCAGGTTTTTTACTCAGGAATCTACAAAGCCATTGGATGATACCTTTCATAACAGCCTGCCTTGTTTTTGGTTTTACAGCTGAACTGAACGTCATTGCTCCAATTATTTCTAATTTCTTCTTGGCCTCATATGCCTTGATTAACTTCTCTGTATTCCATGCTTCTCTTGCAAAGTCTCCAGGTAGGAACTATGTTTTGAGGGTGAGAGTTTATCCTGCATTTTTCTATGCATAAATACGATTTAAATGGTATTAATATAAATGTATGCTTAGTTTAATTTAGTTACTAAATAGCTGTTTGAGTCTCATGGTGAATCTGAATGACAAATGTATTATGGTGTGTTCTTGGGTCTTCTGAAATTTTGAGAACTGCGTGATCCAGGACAGTTCAGTAGCTACTAATTTTGTCATCTTTGCTGAGGGAACACAAGATAATTCGATATTTTTTCAGAAACTCTTGAAGAAAGCTTTCTTGCTAATTCAGTATTGGGTGTTCAAGAACCACCCTTTGGTCTTCTTTGGTGTGGGAAGTGAGTTGGATTATAGGAATAAGCCGAAACACAGTCCTTGTAGAACAGACCCAGTCCAGTATGCAATTGTACTGAAATAATGCCCTTAAAACCTTCTTAAGTTGCTGAACTGCTGGATATTGTTTTGCCAGAGTATGTGCATACCTCTGTTTACACAACAGTTACACATCTGTTACACTTGTTAAGCTTGGGTGTGTTAGTTGGGGTGAGTGTGTGTATTTACCTGATTTTGGATAAACTTGTGACAAATAAGGATGTAAAACAATGACAATGCAGTATTTTGATATACTCAAGTTCTACTTGGCCATGCCTGTCCTTTTCTGTTTCATGTGGTGAAAATTTCTGGCTATATGAAAACAGTAGAACTACACAACTAGAAACAGTTAATAGTATGTGAGAGAGTGTGAGCTGATGATTCATGTTACGCTACCTTTGAAAGCAAAAAATCAGTTGTCATGCAAGCTGTTGGCTTGTTAGCCTGGCTCAGTAGACATACTAACACAAGCATCTTCACACTTTCCTTTTAGAGGGCAAAATTAGGAAAATTTTACGTATCTATTAAAGAAGGATGCAATTGATTTGAAAGATGTTGGAAATTTGAAAGTATAAATGTCTCAGTCTTTATTTTGTACATTACTGAAACTGTCACACATATGATGCAGAACACCAGAGAAGGAAAAGAATAGTATCTTCCTTTTCTTCAAGTAGTGATTGAATTTCCTTTCTCTTTTCTGTCTTCCAATTTTTATTTTGACTAGGTTGGCGCCCTGCTTTCAAATACTACAACATGTGGATTTCTCTGGTTGGAGCTATTCTGTGCTGCATTGTGATGTTTGTCATTAATTGGTGGGCAGCACTTTTAACATATGTCATAGTCCTTGGACTGTACATTTATGTCACCTACAAGAAACCAGGTATGTATGGGGCTTTATTCTGCTTATGGTAGGAGAAAAAGAGTTGTAGAAGAATAGAAAAAGTGATGATCTTTACAGAAAAAAAAAAAAAAATGAGAACTTAGTTCTGTTTGGCTAACTAGTTTGAATTTCTGTTAACAGGCTTTTTAGATGTAATGAAATACAATTATGCCTGTGTAGTTACTACTGTTGTTCCTCCCAAATTATGAAGATGTATGCCTTGCACTTAGACGTAAAGTTTTGAATGAAAATTTGAGGAAAAGGTGCATATGGAAAAAGCCCGGCTTGCAGCAACAAGGGCACTAGGAAAGTATGTTATGTTTTACTACGAAGTAAAAGAAGATGCTTTCTCCCTTATCTTTCCAAACTGAAAAGAGATTTGAGTGGTGTTTTTTTCCAGTAAACTATTCGTATAGCTATGAAAAACAATTTATATGCTTTATTCCTTCTCGTAAGAGCACTGTATGATCATAAGTGCAAGTTGGAGCAGTACTGAACCAAAAAGTGTTCCTGAAGTTGAAAGTAAGCTCTGAAGATTATGAAGTACTTGGAAGATAAATTCATTTGTATCAGAATATGTGTATGGGAACAAGTAGAGAGAATACTGGGATCTTTCATTTCCTTATAAAAATCACATTCTAAAAGGAACTGCTTAGTGTAGCAGGTTTTTACTGACAGTATTTGACTTTGTTCAGACATGTTTTGAGAATACTTCTTCCTTCACTGTGATATAAAATAACTAAACAACTCTGAAGTTGTCACAATCTTTGAAAAGTTGGAGAAAAAAACCGTAATTCTTTCTGCCTATAACTGTAAAATATCAAACTCTTAACTCAGTTGCTAAAACCACTACAGAAATGTTATCTAAGTAGAATTGCGTATTTAGCTCTAGGGTTTGTTTGACTAGTATTGTGTAGAATCTACCAAGATGCAGGTTAAGTCTCTTGTGTTTTCAGTTGGTATTTGACATTCATTTTGTGATAGTGCAGTTTTAAAATGAACAGCTTTAAGTAAAATATTGGGAACTTCAAATATTTCAACAGATGTGAACTGGGGTTCCTCAACACAAGCTTTGACTTACTTGAATGCACTGCAGCATTCTATTCGGCTCTCAGGAGTGGAAGATCACGTGAAAAACTTCAGGTAACAGTTAATATTAAAGACATAGGAAATTACTTCTATGTATTCAGTAGTGTATTGTCACAGTGTTCACCATCGTGTGTTCCATGAAATGCCTGTTCATCTCCTGTGGGTTCTAGTAATTTAGATTTTCACCACCATGGTCATGCTCTGGACATATTTACATTAGCATTTTATTTCTGATTCAGAGTGCACTTTAGAAGCAAGTCTTGGAAGATGGCTGCTTGTTGTATAGATGTCTCATGGTTTGCATCATGAACTGTGAATTTCATTCCTCTTTCACGAAACTGAATTGGAGGATGTGCTGCAAACTGCTAATCAGCATTTAATTCACATTATAGAGATAAAACTGATCTAACTGAAAATCCCCAAGATGTATATACTTTGGATATTATCCTCAACACTATCTACCTCATTAGGCTATTCTCTGATTGCATTTCAGTAATGGCAAACAGGCTGCATGAGTGTTTTTCATATACCTGAAGAAGAGAAATGTTTTCTTTTCTGCCAGCATGAATACCCAGGAAGGTTCTATTCAAAGAGGCAGTTTTCTGTCCTGTAGTATTTATGCCACTTTTCTGGAATAAACTACTGTAGAAGAAAGATGCTTCAAAACATTTTAACAACAACAAAAAAAATTTACTTAAAACTAATTCCTCCAAAAAAATAGAATCACAGATTTAAGATGATTTTGCCATGTGGCCTTGTCCAGCCCCCGACTCAACTGACTCACCATTGATGCAGCTGCAAAATTCAGATTGAACTTTAACATTATATCAGGTTACTTAGGGCCATATCCAGTGAAGTTTTGAGTATTTCCAAGGATAGAGGTTCTGTTGACCCTCCTCAACTGGAGCAGTCACCTCCTACATGCTGCCCAGCACAAGATTTATATTGTTGGCACTTAGTCCAGCAAATCTCTATCATCCCTTGCAGCTGTAAAACTGTATTGTTCTGTTATGCTCAACAAATTAGCAGGGGAATCTAGCTATTAAAATCTTTGGTTGTTAACAAAGGGTGACTTGGCATACTTGAGACAGCATTTATTAAGGAGTGAGCTGAGGGAGAGATTCTTGATACATTTGCCATTCTCTTGAATGCAGAATGCAGAACCCGGCAGCAACACAGTTTTGCAAAGAAAAGGTCTATGATATTTCCTGTCAGCTGGGAAATTCTCCAGTTCTGACCCTTAGCCTCTGTTGAAAGTGACTAAGTTTTCTCAGAATACTTAAAATGTCAATATTGCGAACATATAGACAGTTGAAATTGGATATGTCAACCTGTCATGATAGGTACTAGCCTAGGTACAACCTCAAAGAACACGACAATAAAACTAAATTACCAGTGTATTCATATCAGTATTACTGGGCTTTCTACTTGCAAACTGAGAGGAGTTTGCTGTTGTAGGTATTAACTACAAAACTTGAAGTTTAATTATGAAACAACTCTTCTTTATGAGGTTCTGACCCTTAATGTGACATCAAATTCCCTGGTTTTTATACAAACATTTTATTCCTTATTACATCAAGCTGCATTTTAAACAGGAGATAAGTTTGCATTCAGAAACTTGTTGCTTATGTATCAAGAGGAGACTTTCCCTAATGCAAATCTAAAGGCTAGCATTGTTATTTACAATACATAACTGTAATTGGTGTTGCACCCTTACTTCTTTCTTCTGTGAGTCTATTTTTGGTTGCAAATTTCGATTTAGAAGAAAGCTTTCTAGGAAAATTCTTAGCAAGTGTAATCTTCAGTTTGTGCTGATGAAGTAAACAACTGCTCTGCTGCTCAGTGTGTATTTAGGGTTGCATTGGGAGTACTTCAGCGATTTTGTTTGGAAAGCTAGTATATGGCTTTCTGAGTTTTAATGTTCTGTAATTGTTATCCTAAGGAGATAGATCTCAGTGTAAGCCAGTTCTAAGCACAGTGACTTTAGGAGAACTGTTTTTAGCCTGCTACTGGTTTCTAACCTAGAACAAGAAAGTATTTTTGAGTTCTAGAGATACATTATAAATAAATATTGAACTCCTCTGGTTTAGAATGTAAGTTTGCAGATGACACAAAGTTGTGTGGGCGTGTTGATCTTGGTTGAGGGTAGGAAGGCACTACAGAGGAATCTGTACAGATCGAATTGATGGGCCTAGGCCAGTTGTTTGAGGTTCAACAAGGCCAAGTGCTGGGTCCTGCCCTTGGGTCACAACAACCCCAGGCAGTGCTACAGGCTTGGGGAGGAGTGGCTGGAGAGCTGTCTGGCAGAAAAGGAGCTGGGAGTGCTGGTCAACGCCTGGCTGCGTAGGAGTCCTCAGTGTGCCCAGGTGGCAAAGAAGGCCAACAGCATCCTGGCCTGTATTAGAAATACTGTGGCCGAGCAGGGGCAGGGCAGAGATTTTAACCCTGTACTCAGCAATGGTGAAGCCTCAGCATCTTAAATCCTGTATTCGGTTTTGGGCCTCTCACTACAAAAAAGATGTTGAGGTGCTGTGAAGCATGTCCAGAGAAGGGGAGGGAAGCTGTTGAAAGGTGTAGAACACAGGAGCAATGGTTGAAGAAACTGAGGTTGTTTAGTGTGGAGAAAAGGAGACTGAGGGGAGACCTTATAGTTCTCTGCAACTATGTGAGGCGAGACCAACACCATTGATCTGTTTTCCCAAGTAACAAGTAATAGGACAAGAGGGAATGGCCTTGAGTTTCACCAGATGAAGTTTAGATTGGATATTAAGAAAAATTTCTTCACTGTGAGGGTTGTTAAGCACTGGCACAGGCTGCTGAGGGAAGTGGTTGAGTCCGAATCCTTGGAGGTACTAAAAAGATAGGTAGATGTGATACTTTAGGGACATGGTCTAGTGGTGGATTTGGTAGTGCTAAGTTAACGGTTGGACTTGAAAGTCTTTTCCAACCTAAATAATTCTGTGATTCTAATATGGCAAATAAGCAAGAGGAATTACTTGAGATGATTCTTAAGATACAAAAAATTATCTCCTGAGTTCTGGAGTCTGAACACTTCATCTTTCAAAATGGATTACATAGTTGTCTAGATTAACTTAGTTGCGATTGTTTGGGTCCAGCTTCTGAATGATACTAATTTAAAGAATATGACTCCAGTTTTTCTGCTGGGCACAGAGGAATGTAAGCTAGAAAATGCAGAGGGATGTGACTTACCATTAGGAGAAGAAATTCATTGTTCTGACCTAGTTTTGTCTAAAATCTGATTCTGATTTTTAAATGTGTACATTTTCAGATTTAGTAGAATTACTACATTTGGAACCAGATAATCATAGATCAGCTGACACTTGTGGAAAAATTTATCTTTATTTAAATTAGCCTAGATTAGTTATTACCTCTTCAGTATGATTATGTTCTTGTGGCCGGTATTTGGAAGAAACTTATTTCTCTTAGTAAAAAAACCCCAGCAAATCCAGGTGAAATTAAAGTCAGTATTCTTTTTTCTCCTTATCTATTCACAATTTTAGACCTCAGTGCTTAATTATGACAGGTGCTCCAAATGCACGTCCAGCTTTGCTTCACCTTGTCCATGCTTTCACCAAGAATGTGGGCTTGATGATCTGTGGGCACGTACACATGGTAAGTAAGTGTATTCTATCTTTACTTTAAAAGTTACCTTGCATTTTGTTTTTGTTGTGGTTTGATTTGTTTTTTGTATTGTTTTGTATTTGGTTTGCTTTTTGTTTGTGTAGAGGGCTTTTAGTTGTTTGTTTTTTTTTTTTTTAATTAAAGCATCATTATACATTTAGAAGTGCACAAATAGGGATTTACTGGTAGGATCCACTTATGCATGGGTCATCATTATTCCAGTTAAGTATATTACAGGGGAAACTTTGTAAAATTAGTACTTTTGATTGTTTGATGTTACTGTGAGGAAGCTTTGTAGGAATAAAATGAACATTGGATTACAGCTTAAGTATCTTCAGTCTTTGTGTCATACAGCCCCATGTACTCTCTCCTGCTTTAGGCAGAGCAGTTGGTCAAAATGATATACAGTATGCAGCTGGATTTCCTTGAAATGTTACTATTTCATGGACACTGATTCCTATGTAGATTTCTTTCAAAGCCTAGGTTAAAATAAACCTTGAGCAGTAGATTTAGTGCCAGTTTAGCCAATAGTTATTACAAATTGCTCTTAACCTTTTAAGTAGTTCTTTTTTATTCCTTCTATTACCAGATTCATTTCACTGGCAGGTGAACCAGTAATGTGAACAGACATTTCCTTTCCTGTTCCCTTTCTGCTGAGCCCCCTAGTATTTCAGTATCTTTCCCTGTTTTTTGTCAGGACATGAGGTGTGAATTTTCTGAGGGCTGGACGTTTGTGAGGGCTGTTCTGCAAGGACATAATTTCAGCAGTTCTTACTACTTTTGAAAAACTTCTACAGGAGACCTGTATAGGTTTTAGGGTAGGGGGAAGGAAGCAAGCTTCAAGTAAGTGTTCTTCAAAATCATGCTTATCATGACTTAATTGTGAACTATGGTGGCTGTCATATCACATTTTGTACCCACCTCAGGCAGCACTGCAGGCTTGGGGCAGAGTCGCTGGAAAGTTGCCTCGCAGAAAAAGACACGGGGGTTATGGTGCAGAGCCAGCTGAACATGAGCCAGCAGTGTGCCCAGGTGGCCAGGAAGGCCAACAGCATCCTGGCCTGTATCAGGAATAGTGTGGCCAGCAGGAGGAGGGAGGTGATCATGCCCCTGCACTTGGCACTGGTGAGGCCACAGCTTGAGTACTGCGTGCAGTTTTGAGCACTGGAGTATAAGAAAGGACATCAAGGTGCTGGAGCAGATTCAGAGAAGGGCAACGAAGCTGGTAAGGGGTCTACAGAACTTGTCTTACGAGGAGCCACTGAGGGAACTGGGATGGTTTAGTCTGGAGAAAAGGAGGCTGAGAGGAGACCTTATTGCTCCCTACAATTGCCTGAGAGGATGTTGTGATGAGGTGAGGGTTGGTCTCTTCTCCCAAGCTACTAGTGATTGGACAAGAGGAAATGAGCTCAAGTTGCACCAGGGGAGGTTTAGATTGGATATTAGGAAAAATTTCTTTACTGAAAGAGTGGTGAGGCACTGGAACAGGCTGTCCAGGGAGGTGATGGAGTCACCATCCCTGGTGTAGACAAGGCACTTGAGGATATAGTTTAGTAGTCATGGTAGTATTGTGTTGATGGTTGGACTTGATCTTTGAGGTCTTTTCCAACCTTAATGAATCTATGTTTCTATGAAAACTTCAGTTAGCTGCAGAGAGGCTGTTCCGTGTCTGATTAGCATCGGTAAATGTGTTCTAGCACATTGGGATTGAGTAGTTTTGCATCATATTTTAAAGCTAAACTTTTTCTGTTACATCTCTAAGAACATTTAAGGAAGAGTAATGTGATTACTGTTAAATATATTTAAGTTTACCATACTAGCCCAATATGATTTCTCATGCAATCAACAGATAAAAGTAAATCAATTTAATGCAGTCCACAGAACGTATATTTTCCTAGGCAAATATTGGATAGTTATGCATTCAGAAATTTTAATGCTTTTAATTCCTGTTTATACAAACTTAAAATTTCATTGAGTTCAAAGGACAGAAACTGAGTAATACTAAGGAGGCAGGATATCATAGGTGGAATTACTGTTTTTCAAAAGTAGCTGTGCTGAAAAGAGTAAAGTAGTGTCACCCTTCTTATAGGAAAGCAATTCTGATTAGAGATTTTTTGGGAGCGTATCCTATCTCTTTTCAGAATTGCTTTCCTACAAGAAGTATGACACCACTTTGTTCTTGACTAACTTTGACCAAATGGCCAGTCTTACATCTTTTTGCGAACTGTATCCTTTTGTAAAAAAAAAAAAAGCAGCCTGCTGTGTTCTCAGTTATACCTCATCCTGTATTCTGCATTTTGATGTCTAGGAGGAACACAGTGGTTTTCATCCTGACAGAAGTAATAAAAAGAAAGTATTTAAAGAGGAGATAACTTTGACTGTAACATTAAACTGCAGAAATCACACTACTGTGACAAAGGCTTTCGTTTAGCATTGTATATACACGTGGAGCCACACTTGTACAACTTGAAACAAATATTCCTATAAAGGCTAA
This sequence comes from Apaloderma vittatum, assembly GCF_000703405.1. Classification (NCBI taxonomy): domain Eukaryota; kingdom Metazoa; phylum Chordata; class Aves; order Trogoniformes; family Trogonidae; genus Apaloderma; species Apaloderma vittatum. The sequence continues at coordinate 16,337 of NW_009729002.1, read as the reverse complement.
TGTTAACCCATCCTATATCTGTGTGTGTTTCATTGCAAAGCCTTTTACTTTTAAAATTACCTTATGCTTTGGAGGACAAGCTTGTGCCACCTGCTGGGGAAGTGTGTTTTGCAGGAACAAGGTTGCCAAAGCTTGAGCAAACCTCCTCTTCACAAGAGAAAATCTCTCTCAAGAATCTCTACTCTTGATTTTTTTGATAATGTGGAAGTATGTTTTGAGTTCTTTGACTATTAATTCAATTCTACCAGTAAAATAAAAAAAATGGGAGGGGAGGTGTTTATTACCATTACTAGTCATACTCATAATTCTTGTTTTCTCTATTTCTTTTACTTCCTTATTTTGAAAGGGTCCTCGGAGGCAAGCCATGAAGGAACTATCAACTGATTTGGCTAAATACCAGCGATGGCTAATTAAAAACAAGATGAAGGCATTCTATGCACCAGTGCATGCAGAAGACTTGAGGGATGGAGGACAGTATTTAATGCAGGTACACCTCTCTTAATTTTATTTTATTTTTTAAAGTGAAAGTGGTGAGGATGAAGGTCAAAATTGGAAGAGTTTTTATACTTCAAAGTGGTTTTATTTTGCAAAGTTATCTTGAAACTTTGATGAAAAATACTTAGTTTCCTGCGTAAGAAAATAATAGGACCTTTAGTTGTTTGATTAACATGGTTTTTAAAAAAATATATTTTTGTTCTTCTTAGGCTGCTGGTCTGGGTAGAATGAGACCTAACACCCTTGTTGTTGGGTTTAAGAAAAACTGGAGACAAGGTGACATGAGAGATGTTGAAACCTATATCAATTTATTCCAGTAAGTTGAAAATGTGGAGGCGTAGCTCCTATATTCCATTGCAGTATGTTTTGTAATAAGTTTTGTAAGTAGATCTTAGTTGCATGAAGTCTTTTTGAGATAGACTCAGAATTTCCGTGTTGCTGATCTAGCAGTCTTCAATATTCAATACCTTGTTCTCTTCGTGTTTGGAAATTAACATGCATTTCTTCATCGTTAAAATGGGTAAAGATCTGAATCTGGGAGGCATTGTGACAGTGGTATGAGGTTCAAGAGTTAATCGATTTAGAGACAGAACTCTAGTGTCTTATGTGCCAGTCTCCTGAATTCTTTAAAGCATAGCTTCTGTTGAAAGTAGTGTCTTATGTGCCAGTCTCCTGAATTCTTCTTTCAACAGAAGCTATGCTTTAAAGGGTTTTTCCTGCACTGCCCCTGTACATATTAAGTGTAGTAGAGAAGGGATCAACTCTTAGGCTAAAGGTCTGACTTTGTTAAACCTTGTATCTTACAACATAAACAGCACTGACGCTCAGAGTAATACAGTAGCCAAAAAGGAGATGGGAAAGGAAATCGTAGTGTAATTTGACAGTGCTGAAAGGCAGACCAGTTCTGGCTGAAAGATTTAATAGAATAACTTGTGCTACAAACACTTAAGGAAACCAAAACTTGCTTATTGCACTTACACAGAGGACATTTTTTTTTTCTTATGTGCTGCTTAACCAATTCATTTGTGTTTTACATTTACCATACAATCATAAAATGGTTTGGTTTGTAGAAACCTTTAAAGATCATCTAGTTCTCCTGCCATGGGCAGGGACACCTCCCACTAGACGGCATTGCTGAAAGCCCCATCCAGCCTGGCCTTAAACACTTCCAGGGAGGGAGCATCCACAACGTCTCTGGGCAACCTGTTCCAGTGCCTCAACACCCTCACAGAAAAGAATTTCTTCTTAATATCTAATCTAAATCTACTCTCTTTCAGTTTGAAACCATTACCCCTCATCCTACCACTACACTCCCTGATAAAGATCACATCCCCTTCTTTCCTGTAGCCCCCTTTTAAGGACTGGAAGGCTACTCTTTGAGAGTCACTGGTCTGTGGCATGTACCAGATTTAGCAGTCTCTCAGTAACATCTTAAATCCTAGCCTTCCCCGGAGCAGAAAACCTCTGTAGACAGCAGGTCAGGTTGGCAAATGAGCACCTCAATGGCCCTCAAAAGAGAATCTCCCACTACTAATACTGGAATATATTGATACTTTGAACATTTCTATTGAGTCTTACTATTTTGAAAAAGAAGTGTTTAATGAGTGAAATCCCAAGAAATTTCTGTCTGTGGAAATAACATGGAAGGGAGTTCTCTGATACATGGCTATTGTAAGGAGGTATTTATATCTCAAAGACCGATAATTAATGAGTAATGCAAACTGTATGATATCGTTAAATTCATGTTTTTCTGTCTTATATCTTGGGGTGTTTTTGTCCTTCATTTTACTCAGTCATTTATTTAGGCCTTTTTCTTGTTTCTACAAAAATGTTTTCCCTCTATTTTTTTAAAGAGTGAGTTCCTTTCCTATCAGATATTATAGGAATAGGTACATTATAGCTAGCATACAGCTAATTTGTTTCTAAATTACAACTTCATTGATGTTTTAATACCCAAATGTTGAAAGATAGCAGAAATTTTTAGTTCTCAGATCAAGGAGACCGTCTCAAAATAAATCCCTTTATTGATGGGGGGAGATAAAAATACAGATTTCTTAGTGTATCTTATCATCTGTGCAGAATTTGACCTGTTCATATTGCTTTTATTTAATTGCTGTATACATAGGATGAGAAAGGGAGGAGAGGTACTAGATATCCTTGCTGTGTGTTACTTTTCAGGATATGATGTTCTGTTCACTGATGCAGTTTATAGTTTGGAATTGAAACTGAAAATGTAACACAGATTTATGATTTGGAATTTTAAGTGAAAGTGTTTAGTCACTGGAGTGTGTTCCAAGAGGGTGTGTAAATTCGGTTCTTTGGGAAAGAAAAAGTTGTAAAATACTTTATTTTTGTTCCTTTTGTTTAGTGATGCCTTTGATGTTCAGTATGGTGTAGTTGTCATCCGCCTAAAGGAGGGTCTAGACATTTCTCACCTTCAGGGCCAAGGTAAGTTTTATTTTCTTTTGTCTGGTAAATAGCTGTTCTAAATCCCTTTTAGTACTGCTCTCAGAAAATACTAGATTAAGATAAGTTATTAAAAAATAAAAGCTAATCTAAACCCACCGCTTCTCTTACAGAATAAAAATCAGTGAAATTGTTAAATCTTAAATATAAAAGAAGAATAACTCATATTCAGCAACAGAACTCCAGTTTTCTCTACGTTTCAACTGTCTGTATTTCTGAGCTATATATAGTTACTTTTGGAGGATTTACCATTTACTGAAACAAAGGAAGCTGCCAAACTGGTATCAAGGATTTAGGACCCACGTCTAGGAATCATGAAAATCAGAAATGCTGCATCATCCAAGAATGCAGGGGATCTGGTGTGGGTTGCCAACTCCTATATACACTAGTTTAGAAACCTCAGCAGTAGTCTATCTTTAGTTCAGAAAAGTTTTCTATTTTCAGTGTAGAAGACTTGGTTATGCTTTGTAGGTAGTGGTCTTAAATCGAATGGCATTATTTTAGTTGAATTTGAAGCAGAATAATAGATTCCTGTGAGCTTTGGTGGCAACTGTCTACCAAAATGATAACGTCTACTTTGTAGCTTGCTCTGTGCAATGTTGCTATGGTAAGGAGGAATGCTTGTGTCACAAGCTCTGTAGGGGGGCATCCTTCTGAAAGAGGAGAGAGTTTTTCCTTCACTGGAAACATAGGAATGTTTAGGATTTGGGGAGAGGCAGACAGCAAGAGACCAGAGAAGTGTGAGAAACAGCAAGGAGCGAGCCTGCAGTGTGAAAAAAACACTGCTGAGAGAACTAAGTAATACAACACGAAGGTGTCAGAGGAGTTTCAGAGTATCCGCTGGGGATTGTGAGTTTGGTTTAACTTTGACAAACCAAGTAGCTTCACTGAAGCCAAACCTGGAAAAAAAACTTGGCTGTGGGACTTAGGTGTTCTAGGCCTTGTCTAAGGCTCATCCTTCTCCTGGAGTTAGAGTAGAAATGGAAAAAGTTTCACCAATATTTTTTTTTTTTCCTCCTGGTTGGTTATTCTCAGTGTTAGCTAGCTGTTTCATGTTTAGCCTGTAGTAATACGATCAACACCCCAAATCTGGGAAGGAAGTAGCAGGCAATTACAGCTCTGCTCAGAGGAGAAGCCTCTTTCTACCCTGGAGCAGTTCATAAAAGACTTTTTTTTTCTGCTTTTTTTCTTATTCCTCTCTTTGCAATAGCTTAACAGTTGCAGGAGAGTTTAACCAACTGTGTACTGTCTCAGTATAGTCACAGATCTCTATTGATGCCATTTGGAACAATTAAGTGGCTTATCATGTGTTTCTTTGCTTTCTTAAAGAAGAGTTACTGTCATCCCAAGAAAAATCTCCGTGTACCAAGGATGTCATAGTAAAAGTGGATTACACGAAGAAGGCTGAGACAGACACTTGTATAGCTTTTGCACCATCATCTAGTGAAAGAACTGCTCTACAGAAAGGTAACTTGCTGGTTAGCAATGAAACTTGAGTTTTTATTCTTTTTCTCTCTCATTTCCTCTTCAGTTCCTCTCTCCTCTCACCAAGGAATTGTTTAAGGGATTTTGTGTCTGTGGAACATAAATGTGTCATGCTTTTCTAGCTGTTGATACCTAATCACTTAAGTACTTTGGTTTAGAGCTTAACCAGTATGTAAAAAGAATCTTTGACAACTAGTCCCCTAAATAAAGCAGATGGTGGACAATGAACTGCCACGGATTTTCTTTCGTAATGACTTTAACAGACATTAAAACCTCAGAATTGTGCCACACATCGATTTGAAGGTTGCTGTAGAATATTATATGTATGTTAACAGACACAAATCATTCAGGATACTCTGACATGACAGTTAGCAACTTTCCTCATTAAAGTAAAAGCGTGGAGTGACTTAATAGTTAAATGAGCAATGTGATTCATTGTTTTCTTTTAAGTACAAATAGTCCAAATAAAACTCAGGATCTGGTAGACTGCATTTGTGTGCTTTTCTTTGTATGAAGATCCATTTCATCCTACATCTTTATTTTCCTTTTTTTTTAATATGTGCACTAGTAATGTTTTCATTAACATCACAAAGGAAATTAACCTTTTTATTTTGTATCTTTAAAAATCTTCCAGAGGAAGACGAAGATGGAAAGACTCCAACACAGCCACTGTTGAAAAAAGGCAGGCATTTTCCACCTTTTTGTGTTAAATCATTCTTTCACATCATTAATTTCAGTTTTCCTTTTGTACTCCATTCTGCACATACATTTCAGAGAGGAAAATATCAACCATGCAATGTTAATTTGTGTCTTCATAACATCTTCAAGGATTAGGCTGAGGAAAAATGCAATTTTGTGAAATTTCCTGAACAAGTTGCTACTGAGAAAGGATAGGATAAGTGTCTAAGATATGAATACTGGATTTATTTATTTTTTTTTAAATTTTGTTCTTGTGTAACACTTGAAATGCGTCTCAGGTATCTGCCTGGGTCCTTAGTTGATTTAGGAGTAAGGGTAATATTACCTAATGGTATAGTACAAGTGCTCCATCATTCTTTTCAGTAGATCTTCTAAAGCCATAGTTGTTGCTCTGTTATTTGGAATTGTTCAACAGCTTGCAAATTAAGGTGTAATATAGGCACTCAGTGAAATTAACACCTGAAATAATGCTAAGTAGTCATTCAAAGAAAGCATTTTGAGAGGAGAGTTGAGCAGTTGTCACTTCCTGGCTTATTTTGGACTTCTTGGAGTTAAGCAAATGTTTTTGCCTCAACTAAGAATTCATCTAACTTTTTTGACATTTTCTTCATAATTTCAACAGCTAGAAGCTGTTGTGTTTTAATAATGGAAAGTGAGATTACCTCTTGAAGCATAAGATGGTGGTTTGGTAGAAGTCCCGGTATGCAGTAAAGTAGTATATTAATGTAAATCAGTCACAGATGTACTCTATCTTTAAAAATTCCTAATAAAATAAGGATGGAGATGAGTAACAAACTCTTGGCTCTAGTTGAAACTGAGGTTTTACTTAAAGGAGAGGGGCATGTTTTTTCTATAAAGAAAACATATCTATCAGTATTAATGTAGTTGAGAATGCCATTGTTGTCTTGTTCTCAGCAAGTCTAATAACTTTGTTACCCAAAATAGTCTATACTGTGCTTCAGAGCCTTGCACATGCAAAACAATACTTGTTGCAAAAAATAGAATTCTAGTGCACACAGCTAGCTGTTACTTTCACCACATGCTTGAAGAAAAATGAATTTAAGAAAAGTGCCATGGACATGGTATTTATTTGTAAATTAGTATTTATATGTTTTTAGGGAAGTTTTGTCATGTGCAAGAAGGTAGCAACAGTGCATGACCCAGTGCTCTGAAGTATTTATGCAATGATTAAATCATCCAGGAAAGTGACCGTATAGATATCTTACAGATACTTTATTTGAATAATGTCTGTTAAATGAGTTAGTAATTTAAATCTTTAGTGGCTGAAGTTACAAGTTTGCACACTCCTGAAGCGTAGCTCAGTTTATATCCACTCAATCAAAAATCTGGAGCTGGGGAAGAAACTATTTTCGTTTAAACTTAAAGAGATACCACAAAATATTATATTTGAATAATGTCTGTTAAATGAGTTAGTAATTTAAATCTTTAGTGGCTGAAGTTACAAGTTTGCACACTCCTGAAGCGTAGCTCAGTTTATATCCACTCAATCAAAATCTGGAGCTGGGGAAGAAACTATTTTTGTTTAAACTTAAAGAGATACCATAAAATATTAGCAAGTGGCATTTGATGAATTTCAGGGTGATTAAGCAAAACACTTCAAAAATGAAGTTAAATGATATTTTTTTCCAGATTCAAAGACCCCATCTTCTCCTTTAAACCTGGCTGACCAAAGACTTCTTGATGCTAGTACTCAGTTTCAGAAGAAACAAGGCAAAAGCAATATTGATGTCTGGTGGCTCTTTGATGATGGAGGTAATGCGCTTTATGCTTTGAAAACAAATGTTGAAAAAAATTAAAGTGTTTTTGAATTAGTTCTTAATAGATATCTTTCAGTCAGTTCCTATATAGATGACAAATTTGTACTATTAAATTCTTAACACAATGCTGGGTTTTCTGAATCATTGTCAAATTCTGATCAAAATGCAGGTTTGACACTGCTGATCCCATATCTTCTTACAACCAAGAAGAAGTGGAAAGACTGTAAGATTAGAGTGTTCATCGGTGGTAAAATAAACAGGATTGATCATGACAGAAGAGCGTAAGTTTACCTTTAATGATTTCATTGTGAATGCTGCTAGAGCATGTTACGCAGTAGTTTACTTTGTCTTCCAAGTAGCCTTTTTCTTTCAGTTGTTCTTTGGCTGAAGTATAATCATATTCTGTTCACTTTCTCCAAAAAAGTTCAGTTTCCCCCACATTGTTTTGGATGAGATAGCTCGACTTAAACTAATTTTTCTGCAGCATTTCCTGACACTAACCTTTTTCAAATATTTTCTGAGGTTGTATTTAAAGGAGAGTTCTTCTCTTAGTTTTATGGGTTTAAAATATTTTTTTCCCAAAACAGGTTGTTGATTTATAGCTGTATGCCAGGTCAATTTGATTTTTTTTTTTTCCTATCACATGTAAGTTGCTTTGTTGTTGTTTTTTTTAATCCTTACATTAGTGGTTTTATTAGAAAACACCTATCTGTTTACCCTGTAAAGTAATTTAAAATCTGATCCATGCATGTTTTTCTGATACAGGATGGCTACTTTGCTCAGCAAATTTCGCATAGATTTCTCGGACATTATGGTTCTTGGGGATATTAATACTAAGCCAAAGAAAGAAAAGTAAGTATCAAAAAAAACCCAATTTGTTAGTACTCTTCAACTTTCAAAGTATATTACTAAAGCTCTAGGAATAGTTACCTTGTGCTGCTTTTTTTTTTTTCAAATGGCTAAAATTTTATTTATAGTTGCATGATGAACACTGAAAGCTCCTATTAATATCTGAAATTGTTTGTTGTATTACAGTGCCTGCATGTGCAAATAGGTGATTTCATGTTCTAACTGCAATTGGCAGTGAAAAAACTTCATTCCACTTTATTTTTCCATGGTAATAAAACTGCTGTCATGAACATCATTGCTGACATACAAGCTCATAATATGGCTGTTCATCATTGTAGTATTGCAGCTTTTGAAGAAATGATAGAGCCTTTCCGACTTCACGAAGACGATAAAGAACAAGAAGTTGCAGACAAAATGAAGGAGGATGAACCATGGAGAATAACAGATAATGAACTTGAGCTTTACAAAACAAAGGTTCTGTATTCTTTAGCGTGTTTTGTTAAATACTGGTAAACTTTTTCTGCTACTGTGCATATGGATATCAATGAGTTCATTCTTGTTATCCTATCTCTTCTGTAGCTGTTTTTATGATGGAAAGCAGCATGTAAAACCATTTAGATGATTCACCAAAGAAACAAAAAGTTTCTGCATTTTGAGGGACAGCCTAAACTGCTTTCCTGCAGTATTTCTGCAGTTAATTTAGAATAGTATGGTCTTTATTCAGCTGTTTGACTTTTTTTTTGACCAAACTAACATAATTTTTCTTTATTTAAAAAAATGACCACTACAACACATATAATTGTGGTGTGAGGAGGCCATTAATGGTTTGACATTTTTTGTAAGCATTTGTGTTATAGTGACTCAGAGGTATTACATTAGGAAGAAGTTCTTTCCTATGAGGGTGGTGAAATACTGGCACAGGTTGCCCAGAGAGGTGGTGGAAGCTCCATCATTAAAGACATTCAAGGTCAGGCTTGATGGGGCTCTGAGCAACCTGATCCAGTTAAAGATGTCCCTGCTCACTGCAGGGGTGTTGGACTAGATGGCCTTTAAAGGTCCCTTCCAACCCAACATATTTCATGGTTCTATGATTCCTTCTCAGTTGCTTCAGTGGAGGAGATTCGGAGCATCCTGTAACAGAGGATATAGACAAGTATCTGAAGAAAGACTCGTTAAAGTTCTAGTGATCTGAAGTTCTTCGAGATGATCCTTAGCATATTCTGCCCTTATCTCGTATTTCCATTCCGGTTTTTTACAACTTTTGTGAGAATTTGCAGTTGATTAAAAACAGAGATGGTAGGTCATTTTGCACTTTTAAGTGCATATAAGAAAAAAAAGGCAGGTATCTGTTTGACAGGTAGGTACAGATTGACTGGCAACACTGCTGAGATCTTTTAATTGCATGTTATGAAGGGGCTGGGTGGGAATTTATATAGTTACTTTATAGTTAGTGAAGTCCTTGATGCCTTGGTGTTCCTCATGTTTATAAGCGCTGCCAAACCTCATTTTAGGGAGATAACTGAAGTGATTTATGGTTACTGTCTGCTGATAGGTTAATTGTTTCTGCAAACAGTAGCCCAGAGGCTAACTAGACTTAAGCTCACCTGAGAACAACAAAACTATAAGGTGGGACTAATTCAGAGTCTTACCAGAAAGTTAGTTGACATAAAAGGGAACTGAAAATCACTGAGGAAGCTACCTCAGATGTTAAGATCAGGATAGTGTATTAAAAAAATGGAGGCCCATTATGGAGATAGGCTTACCCAATGAAGATGGATCTTCACTTCTGTAAGACCTGCTCACTATGAACTTGTGGGATATAGTTAAAAGAACACTGAATAAAGCATAAGGTGCTCTTCCTTCCAGGAGCTATGGAGGATGCTGTTACTATTAGAGGAACTATCTTAAATTTAGCTTCCACAATACTTGGCTTATTTGCACATTTCGAGCTTACTGCTCTCTTCTTTCCCAGCCTTGTATTTTGGTATTTTGGAAAAGCAAACACATTGCTGAACTGAGGTGGAAGTGTACACGCTTTCTATAAATAATGGATTGTATCTGTTTTTAATTTTCCTTGAATAAGTGAACTTTTTGTAGTTTTATGTAAAAGGTCTTCCTAACCAGTTCATTTTAATTACAGACTTACCGCCAGATTAGGCTAAATGAGTTGCTGAAAGAACATTCAAGTACAGCTAACATAATTGTTATGTAAGTAAATGATTTGTACTGTTATCCTAACTGATGTAGAACTGTAATTTGAAATATAAAATATACCTAAATACAGGTTAGGAAAATGCCTGTGCCGTGGCACTGAAGTATAGAAATACTCAAAGTGGTTTCAATGCTGAAAGTATTTATTAGAAATATGGGGCTAGAGTAATGTTGAACAAAATACGGCCTGTGTAGTTCTGTGCTTCTACTATGCTGCGTTAGGTGATAGCCTCCACATTTTTAGTGCAGCCCAGGATTCTCACAGTCCTTCCACTACCACATGTCAACTGTTCCTCTCTCATTCAGATCCTTCCTTTCAGATTTTTTTCTAGGAAATTTGTCTAGATAAAGTTAGATCACCTAATTCCATTGAATTGCTTTTAGTGTAAACGAGAAGAATGCAGATCACAGCTTTCTTCACTGCATTTTTGTTTAGGACCCCGCTTCAAAGAGCTCTATGAAGTAATACTACAAATGAAGTTTGAATAGGGCAAATAGACCTACAGTCATTTCTTCAAAATAAAAGAGTATGTCATGTTTTGGAAGGGTTGTGAGAAGGAATATTAGATCTGGCATCTTAAGAAAAAGCTGTATTTCAAAATCTTAAAGAGTCTTTCAGGAAAAGCTGCAAGTGAGGAGAAACTTGACTAAAAAATGGTAGTAAAAGGCTGAAAGTGAGGGGGAAATAGGTGTAAAGGGAAGATGATAAACTCTCAACTCATTAACTCTGAGGCAAAACCTCAAAACTAAAAAAGTTAGGAAATTTGACTTATTATTTACATCTTTGTAGAGTCATACTTTCATATTTATATGATACGACTTGTCCTCCACCATTTTTTTCTAATTGTTCAACCTTTTGTTTTTTGTTTTTTTTCCTTCCTTGTGAATTTTAGGAGTTTGCCAGTTGCACGAAAAGGTGCAGTTTCTAGTGCACTATACATGGCCTGGTTAGAAGCTCTTTCTAAGGATCTGCCACCGATTCTCCTCGTTCGTGGGAATCATCAGAGTGTTCTCACCTTCTATTCCTAAGAGTACTGCACGTGGGACAGCTGTGGTGAAATGGTACTTCAGTGCCCAGGGGAGAGTGACTGACATGGTCTATAGTTTATTAACATCACAAAGGCAAAAAGTGACTCTTTCACTATTTCACTGACTTGAAAGCACACAAGGAAAGTCACTGTATTTCTAAAGTTGTGACATCTTCGGTTTTATTCTATATTTTCTGTAATTTAATCTTGCTTAATGGGAGAGGATTCCTCGTTAGATTGAAGAACAAGACAAGCCTTTTGTTTGCTATTTGAATAGCAGCAATAAAATGTTTTATTTTTGATCAATGAAAGGATTATAGATTTATAAAAGCCTTTTAGCCTTGAGGTGCCTTCTGAAATGAACCAAATCTCATCTATACATCCTATTTTGTAAATTTATATAGAATGTCAAAATCTGCCTTCAACTAAGAGTTTAGATCAGACTTTCTTTAGTTTCTAGTCTCTTCCATATTACAATAAAAATGAATGCTGCTTTTCAGTCTTCCATTGAGCTATTAGTTCTTAGTACTGTATGTTTTCTATTCTCAGAAAGTTTTTGGTTTTTTATTACTATATCTGTTAGATTTAAAGGTGAGAATTGGGGCAGGTCAGTGGAACTAAAACAAATTCCTGATGTTATTGTCAAGACGTGCTACTAAATTTTCTAACATTTAAAACTAATCTACTAGCAGAGAGGATCCTTCACTCAAATTTGACAATGTGTCTACTTTGGCAGTAGCTTGAGATACACAGCTAAGATCAGCTACTGTGGCAGTCTTTGCTCTGAGGCTCTAGGATGAAACCAAATTCACCTTACTGGCCGAGGCTTTTTATCTACAAATTAGAAGGAGAGACAAAGACCTGTCCTAGTTCTTGGCCTGTTATGTTTTGGTGTCACTTTCAACTTATTTTGAAACAAAACTCAACTTAAGGCTTGAATGGGGATAATAAAAGCAATGTGATGCTATCTAACAGAAAACAGTAAACACTATGTGGGATCTTGCTATCCAATATGAAATGTAAAAGCTACAGTTCTCGCATTTTTCGACAAATGGTTAAAAGGACCACTAGTAACTAGGGGAGATGTTTTTAGGTCAATTCATTCAGTTGTCAGAAAATATATTTAGTCTTATTATATAATACTCAGGTTTGATTGTCTAGCGATTTAGATCTATTCCATACATCCTACTTTATACATTTTCTATGTTCAATAAAGAGACTGCCAATCTTCTGTGCCCTTTCGTTATATATTTTGAAAACTTCCATGATTTAGTCTACTATGACACCTACACAAGAGATTTCACTTGAGCCTTTGTATAAAGGTTAGTAATGTGAACTGTTTTTTAAATTCCTAATATATTTTGGATAGAAAGGATTGCCTAAAAACATTTCACAAGCTTTTAATATTAGTATTGGACATGCTACTGGATCAGTTTACCAGTGATTGAATGACTTTTGCTTAAGGATGTACAGATGTGTATTTTTATGCTAAATACAAGATGAAATCTAAACTTCTTTTGAAGGACAAAGCATAATCGTTGTGTGGCAATGTAAAACTTCAAGTTATTGTGATTAAAGAGAAAAATGTTCTATGCAGTGCTGAATACACTGTTGCCAAGTTCTCGGTAAACTGAAAAAAAGCCTTTCTTGATGTTTCTGTCAATTGGATTTGAGACTATTGAATCATTTAATTTAAAAAAAAAATAGCAAGAAAACCAAGCATGCATGTTTTGCTGCTAAGTGTGAGATAACTGATGCCAGCATGAACCTAGCTTGTCATGATAAACATTTTAAGACCAGACAGTTTGCAGTAAAAGTGCTGTTTTCTTCCAGGTGAGGGGATGGGAATCAAACTTAACCAACTCCTATTACAGGTTTTACAGTGGTGTCACATGATGTCACATTGTGAATATGGAATCATTGCCATGTTTCTTCTTGTTTTATAGGTTACATTCTTTTGAACAGATGGACAGTAAGGCATGGACTTAGTGCTGCTATCTTTAAAAGAAAAATAAAAATGTGCACAGGTACACTTATTTAAAAGGATTTTTTGCCCATTCAGGAAACCATTGCTTGTGATCTGTAACACAGAAACCAAATGAAGTGTGTGTATACATGCATATATGTGTATAAAATTATATAAAATATATCTAAATATGCATATGGGGATAGTTAAGGTAAAGTCTGTGAAATAACGTAGGATGCTTTTCACATACACTCTCAGAAGTCCACTAACGCTAGGCATGAGGTCAAGTTTCAAGATAATTTGTTACACTAAAATTTCAACAGTTAATGGTAATTGTTTGCAACAGATGTCAGTTAGTGGCAGTCACTTCAACTTCTGCTTTGATTTTGACGCCAAATTTAATTATGATCCAATCATTATTAATTACTTGAAAAATGAAATCACTTACACATGGCAATTCGTACTTTTTATAGATTAGGGTTCTTTGTATGGGTTTAGAAAGACAGTAATAGCTGGAGAAAATCAATTATTTATTTGTTCACTTGTATTTAGGTTTCCTTTTACATACATTCTTTTTATATGCTTTTTCTGACATTACATATTTAAAAATAACTGAACATAATTTAAAGATTTGAGCGTTAGTGGGTTATGGCCCACTTGGTTTGAAAATGTAAGATTTGATACTGTACTGTAACTGTCACACACAAATGCTTTTCTAATGTTTTAACGTAATTATTGCAGTAATACTTTGTACCAGGGGGATGTCACTGCAATAAAAGGAAGTGAATTCAATACAAATGTCTTGTCTAACAAAGCTTATTTTTATTGGTGGGGGATTGGAAGTAGTGTTCATAGTTTAGTGGAGTAATGCTGAAAATAGTTCCTGATGTGTATGCTTGTTGCACACACCTGCTACTTAACTTTATTGTGTAATATGTTTAATCTGAGTAGAACTCAACGCCATTCAGGTGTTTGGCATAAGGAGACTAGCGTTTGGTTCTCAGGGTGAATATTTGCTGGTACTGCGTTACAAACAGTGTGAGCTTCAACAAGGCCGAGTGCCAGGTCCTGCACTTGAGCCACAGCAACCCCATGCAACGCTACAGGCTTGGGGAAGTGTGGCAGAAAGGGACCTGGGGGTTTTAATTGATGGGCAGCAGTGTGCCCAAGGGGCCAAGAAGGCCAGTGGCATCCTGGCCTGTATTAGAAATAGTATTTCTAATTGAGTACTGTGTCCAGTTTTGGGCACCTCAATACAAGAGAGATATCGAGGTGCTGGGAGCGAGTAGAGAGGAGGGCAACAAAGCTGGTGAAGAGCCTGGAGAATAAATCTTAACAAAGAGCAATTGAAGGAGCTGGAGCTGTTTAGTTTGAAGAAGAGGAGGCTGAGGGGAGACCTGATCACTCTCTAGAGCTACCTGAAAGGGCATTGTAGAGAGGTTGGTGCTGGTCACTTCTCACAGGTAATTGGTAGCAGAACTAGAGGGAATGACTTCAAACTGCAACAGAGTAGGTTTAGACTGGACATGAGGAAATTTTTTTTCACAGAGTAGTCAAACATTGGCATAGGCTGCCCAGGGAGGTGGGTGAGTCACCATCCCTGGATGGTGTTTAAAAGTCATTTAGATGTGCTGTTGGGGTAATGGTTTGGGATGAGCTTTGTAGAGCAGGGTTATAATTTGGGCTTGATGATCCCAGGTTTTTTTTCCAACCGGAATGATTCTGTGATTCTATTCTATGAACAGCAGTAGTTGCATGAGAAAAATAAACTGGTTTGCTCTCTAAAATTTGTCATGACTTAGCAGACATTGCAGACCAGTCCACAATACGTGCCATGTTTAAGCGACAACATCAGTATCTGAAAATTTTTTCCTATATATATGCAGTTTGTTTTGCCTCTGAATACAGTGAAGCACTGTTTACCTCCTCTTTCTCCCCTCAGATAGCACACTGGGATAGGAGAAAATATGCTGGGAAAATAACTTTTGTTAAGGCTCGGTTGCAAAGCTGCTTGTAAGCAAGATGCATTTGGCCTTAACTTCACTAATATACATTCAACAGTAAATTAGATGGGTAACCTTAAGAGTATAATGAGAAATGACAGGTTGTTTTCTCATATTAAATGATACTTGGAATTACTGAAGAACTTTCTAACCGTATCCATTTTAGTGTTTCCCAATATAGCTGGGTGACTGAGAATTTTTATTTGAAAATTAACCTCTAATTAATTCAGACCTCTACTATACGTCTATAATTTACTAAAAACTTGTTTAAGTTTTTGTGTGTATTTAAATCTAGGCCCTTAAAGCAAGGTTTGGAAACCAGTGGAAAGGCTACACGTGTTAAAAGCACCTTGCCAGCTTTTATGGTATTGACTCTAAACTGTTTCACCTTGTAAAGGGGTAGGTGAGAAGGCAGCAGTTTTTCTAGATCCTGTCTGCTGGAGGAGTTGTTGATATAAATAATGACACAGTACCGTTAGCTGAACTTACAGGTAAGTGGCTTCATGTATGCTTTCAAAGCTAAAAACTGAAAATGCGTCAAGGTTGATCTCATCACTTGGCTACGTGATCAAACAGCGGAGGTTCACACTACCCAGTTCTGTTTTTCTTTTGAAACAGGAAAACAGGACTTCCTTCACCTTTTTTTAATGCTCCTCATTAGTTACACTTCTTGTATAACTTCTGTGGGATCCTGTAAATCTTGCCCCTACACCTAAAACTACGTTCAGACGGAGTGGAAGCTTAGCTTCAGGTCTGTGAGACTGGAGGCACTGAACATGTCCATCTTCCATCCTACTGCCCTTGGCGCTGGGTGAAAACTTCGGGGCACTTAGGAGCAGTGCATCATCAGGCCTTTCTTGCTGTTCTCCTCAGCGTGGTTTTCAGAGTTAAGGCTGTGGAGAGGGAGAAACAAACTGGTAGAAACAGTCACTTAACTTTTGAACTGGAAGAGTAAAGACTGAGGCATTAGCATGCACCTTTTCCAGAGAGAATTAGGGAAGATGTTTCTCTCTGAAACATGAGGAGCCTCATACACCCGAAGGTCCATCTGACGACGACAAAGAGACCGGGCGGTATCTGTCAGGCTGTATTCGGCAAAATTGTTTTGTGCCAGGTGCACCACCCGAAGTTATCTGCGCAATCAGGCGTGAGCCAAGCGGGTGATGGTGACCCTGTTGGCACTGGTGTCGGCAGGCACAGGGCTGAGAGCAGAAAAAAGGAACGTGAGAGCAGTGTCTGCTGCTCTCGCTGTGCTCTGCTCTCTCCCAGGAAAGGCTGTCTTCCAGCTCCGGGAGCCTGCTTTGCACCCTGCCCTCTGCCAGCCTGGCTCCCTTCCCTGCCTGCCTGCCGCCTCTGC
>NW_009729001.1:7585-13345 GCF_000703405.1 Apaloderma vittatum | reverse complement strand
TCAACCACTCCTCCCAGTTTCGTGTCATCAGATTATCAGTCCTATTAGACAAAGACAGAAGTCAAATGCAGTTTCTTACAAAATACTCTGTAAGAGCAAGAACAGAAGCATCCATTGGGGACACTGATTAAAAAGGACAAAATGTGACCTTCCTTTTCTTTTTTAGCTAAATAACAAAAAAATTCAGTGTTGCTAATATCACCCTGAAGTCACCTACATTTTACCTATATTGTCACTCTTTACTGCCAGGGAAAGGTAGATGAATTAAATTGATTTTATTTGTAGATCAGGTTAGGCAGAGAGGTTTGGTATTATTATTTCTTAGCTTGTAGACTAAAGCATGTACTGTGTGTTGGAATAAAATTCATCTTCCATTTCTCCACTGTGATTTGTGTTGTAATAAACTTTTAGTTTCTTCTCTAAACTATTTCCCTTTCTGTAATTTCCTCTGGTGACTCAAACCCTGAAGTGCCACTAGCCACAAAACTATAAATAGGAGTATTTTGAACTCTAGTCATTCACAAAAATCTCATAATTCTGACATCTCACAAATATTGTACTTGCTGTGAGATGAAAGGAGCTTATTCTGTGCTTTAACCATGTCCTATTCATTTCCATAAACTAGAATGTCTCCTTATTCAAACATTTCTCCATTTCTTTTTTGCCTACCACAGGACTGACAAAATTTCAAATAACCCATACAGAACTGAACATTTTTCACTAGTAATTTCGCAGGAGAACACGACCACTGTAGGAGAAAGGGAAGGAAAATACACAAGAACAGTGAAAGAACCCTTTGAATTACAAAAATTTAGTATTTTTCATGGACAAAAAATATTAAGAGACCAGTAGGGTTCTCCTTAAAAATGCATTATGGTTTTGTTGTAGGGCACTAAGTTCAGTCTCTCATAGCCTTCTCTCCTGTCTCTCTCCCAAAGACCAGCCTGGGTGAACCTTGCCCACTGGAAGCAAAATGGTATTTGCGGTCAGTTATGTCCTGCATCAGGGAGTTTCCATTAGGTATCAAAACATAATTCCTCTTAGCTTTAGACCTGCTGACTTTTATGTTTTATTGTGTTTCTGATCTTTGTGAGAACATTTGCCCTGGCTGTTTCAGATTGCAAAGGTAGGGAAACACATGGAAACAGGCAAGAATGATGCTGCAGCCAGATCCAGGCAGAAATTCAGAAAAGCTGAGTCTTCCAGGAGTAACACCATTTTCAAACTAGCAGAAGCCTTTTACTAATATTATGAAAGAGTAAAATTAAACATACAATTTCTCAACTATATTCTTTACGTTGTCTACCTTTATCATACCTTCAGTCTTCTCTCTAAACAAACCAGCTCACACACACAGGTGGTGACCTTCCATGCCTCCACATTTTTCTGCAGTTTGGGTCCCTTCTGTGTTTACTCAAACTTTTGTACAACAGGGTGACCAGATCAGTTCACTCAGGTCAGAACGTCTCTCCTCGCAGGCGTTGGAAGCCCCTGGTCCTGGGCCGATCCCTAGCATGGAGTGAGGAGCTTGCTGTGTTTCGGGAGCCCCCTCTCACTCCTTTCTGGGTCCTGGTGCTACTTGGAGCCGTTGCAGCTCTGCCTTCAGCAACCAGGCACCACATTCTGCCCCTGCAGAATTCTGCACATTCTGCTGCTCTGCCCTCATATGACACATAAAATAAGTCTTTAAGAGGTTTTTCATAACCTGAGAGTCTATGCAGAGGACTCAGAATAAGAAATATTCTATTTCTTCCCACAGTTGTCAGTTTCTGTGTTGGCAAAGCAACAAAACTAATGCCAACTTTCTCTTTGCACGAATGTATTTGGGTCCCCAAGTTTTTCTGTGTCTTGTCTAGTCCTGGGTGACCCAGGGGCACAGATAGTTTTGACAATGCCATTACCTCCAAATGTCTCACCTTATTGTTCTGATAATTCATTAAATTTTTAAAGATCACCCCTAGGGTCTATCTGTGGATATCCTATTGTCATCCTTGGTAACTTTCCCCTCTTAATTCCTGCAACACTTCCTTTCTTTTGTAAAACAGATGCTAGGGCAGAATTTTGCTCACCTCATGACTGCTAACAGCATCTTGTGAGAAAAGTTATCAAAGACTTTCTGACATTTCCTCTAAAATTTATGTTAAATGGTTCTGCATAATCCATTGCTTCATTAACATATTTCAAGGTTTTTTTAGGAAGTTAAAAAGGTATGCTTTTCTGTTACTATATCAATCATGATTAGCATTAAGCTCATGTGCAGATTTTATAATTCACTAACTTACATTTCAATTTTTGTTTCTTCTTTTTCATGCAACTGAGACAATCTTGATTTTAAAGTAAAATAAATGCCACGTTCCATTGATTTGGCATTGCAGAATAGTCTGTTTTTAAGGGAAACTTGCACGATTTTGTTAACACCTATCAGTCTTGATTGATGTCATCTGCTCTGGGAGGTTTGTTACTTTAGCATGTCAATCCTGCAGTTTCTCTTCTGATACCTCAATGTTTGACAGGCCCCCATCTTTGGTAATTAAATAAAATATGTAGAGAGTGAGTGTATTTCCAAACAGCAAAGACTGACAGAAAGATATAATGTAGTCTCTGCAATACTATTGTTATTTTAAACTGCCCCATCAATCCAGAAAATCCACTAATTCTCTTTCAGATATTTATATTTTTCAATTGTTTGCAGAAACATAACTGTTTGCACTCTCTGTCCTCCTGTTTCCTATCTTTCATTTTTCCTTGCCAGTTTACGTTCCTTTGTCTTGGGATAGCCAGGGCTAGATTTCCTTTTCCCGAAGGTTACCTGTTTGGTTCATCGTTCTGTGTTTGTTTTTTCTTGCCTTCCTGCTTCCTTTTTGCTTTCAGGGTATGCATACCTTCTGTGATGCAATTATGGTAGGCTTAAGTAGTTCCATGTTGAGGCTAAGCATTGTAATGTCTTCACTTCTGACTCGTTTCCTTCTCTGTGCCGATTTCCAGTCCTCTCCTCCCTCCCAACCCAAGAAATTTAAAGGATTATGTTTTAATTGCGGTGCAGTTTAAGTGTTAAATAGCTACTAGATTTCTATCTCCACCGTAGAAGGCTTTGTACGATGGTTTACATTTCTTGTCTTTTACAGGAGTGGAGGGTATTTGCATTAGCTTCTTTATTTCAGACTGGCCCCAACCCAAGCCTCCACACTTCCAGATACCGCACGAAATGCAGTTCTGACACAAACAAGCAGCAAATGCAATTTCAAATAAAGGTCCTGCCAAGACACTTCCAAGGGAAATGGCAAATTCAGATTGCTCAGTCCATTTGCTCCTGGAGCATGCTTCAGTAAGTTCAAGGGCATTAGCAGGGTTTTGAAAAAAATATCGATCTGTTATCAGGCTGGCACTCTCCAGGAAGGGAGAGGTTGCTTCACTTTTTTTACACCATGATTCTGTTTAACCACATTTCCCAAACAAGAAACTGGGAAAAGAATAAGAAAAAATCTGGTTTAAAACCAAGAGACACACATGCTTTCTTTTAGCATCTCCCTGCCATGCTAGGATAAACTGCTTTAATGAGTTTCAAAAACATTGTAGAGCTCTGGAACCTAGAGGAAGAAAAGAGGCATTTGAAGGAAAATGCCAAAAGCAGTGAGAAGGGAGCAAACAAGAGGATCAGGGAGGGAAGAAGTGACAGCTCGCCTCTTGAAAGCAGAAGCATGATCCGTACAAGAGATGGAAGGTGAGAAATATGAGGAAAGCATCAGGCAAGGCTGAATACGAGCAAATGGTCAGAATACAGAGGCTCACCAGAAGCTATATCAAATCACCGGACTGCAAAGCTGCAACCAAATCCACATGGGTCGAACTTAGAGTGGACGACCTGGGAGTGTTTCAAATCTGGATGCCTGATCCAGTCCCATCCCAGCTTTGCACAAGAATCCACTTCGCTTCTCTGTGAGCTGGTGTGGCAGCCAGGTGGGAGCTGTGCACCCTTCAAGCTATGTTCTTGGTTTGGATTTCTCAGGAACACAGCAGACGCAAGTGCCATGGCACATGCGTGTCATCGACTTTGGCACAGTGGTATGAAACCTATTTGACTGTGAAGTCAATGGGAAAAGTGTCCTTTCTGATGTAAGTAAGTGCAGACCTCTGTGGAAGAGGAAGAAGTAATGTCCAGTTACATAGTTCTCTGTGGCCTTGGGAGCAAGGCAGCATTAAGTTCACTTGACTTTGGCTTTAAAAGGAGATGTAAAAAAGAGAAGAATAGCACCGACATATTTTTAGGGCACAGAAAAAAAATTTTTAAAAAAATACTTTGAAACTGACCCTTGGCAGCCTGTTTAAAAGAGCTTGAAACTATCTGAACTATGCCAGGAAAAAAAAAAAAAGAAAGAAAAACATGCCCACAAGGGCTGCAAAATCACTTCAGTAATAGATGACTTTTAACTTTACATCAGAAAATGTTTGGCAGGCATAATGTTAAAGTGTTAGGGAAATGTGTTTGATAACTGCTTGAGTGAAAGAGTAAATGTAGTCCACAGTGAGATTTATCAAATGTTCACATAAGCAATCAGAATCTGGCAGGGCCAGCTGCCCATGGAGAGGGGCAAAGAGGATCACAGCTTTAAACTTTGAAAATTTAATGAAGCCCAATGATTTCTCACAGGAAATTTTTCTTTGAGCATGTTCATGTGTCATGGGAATGCTTGTAAGCAGAAGGCTCTGACAAAATGCCAGCTATAAGGCATAAGGGAAACAAAAGCCTCCAAACCCTACCAAGGCCAAAACACTCTCTTCCTCTTTTAAAGCTGCAAAGATTCTTGATGCCCCAACACCCCTGAGCATTCTTTTGTGTTATCCTTAATCACACAAACAGGCCTATCTACATGATTTGGGTTATCAGGAGAGTCTTGTAGGATTGACCCCTTTGCAAAGAGACCAGAAGAGCAACTGAACTTCCCAGAGCTTGCATAGGAATAAGTGCAGCGGCTTGAGCCAGCCAGCAAAAGAAGCAGGCAATGCTGGCTGGGGTATTCATGGGAGTAGTAGCTGACTGTCTGCTTACAAAAGAGGGATACCAAAAGCAAGAAAGGATGTATAGGGCTAGGACGATAATAAGCAGACAAAAAAAAAATGCAGTTTAAAACAGCATTTAGATATCCTTAGTTTTAAACTACAAATATCTAAGCAGCTTGCTTTTGCTATTCTGCTGGAGCAGTGTCCTATCCAAGAAGTGTATTCGTTTAGCACTTTTTGTGGTATAAGATGTTTAAAAAAAAAAAAGTAGGTTTTATAGTTTAGATACCTCTGAGTTCCCCTAACCCAACACTTGAGGCATGAGTGTTTTGCAGCAAGCGATGACGTTTGGGAATGCATTTGCTTGTGAGATCCTTTGGGGCATGGGGCTGTGACAGCAACGCACAGCCAGCTGCGGTGTTGCAGGCTCCTGTGTGCCAGAAATGATGAGGCACCAAATGACACAACAAGGCAGTGAGGTGCCCCAGACCTGAAGTGGGCTTTTGGAGAGTGATAGAGGTATAGAAATATGTAACAGGCAGGCCTAGCTGAAAACGTCAGAGGAGGGAACCAGATGGGTGAATCTTACATACTATGTGAGAGTCCTGACGGGTTGTGGATAGTTTGGACAGTTTGACAAGCCAGCAGTACCTTAATCTTCATCCTGCGTGTGGGAAGTTTGAGTGGGAGTGAGGGGTACCCAGCACCTCCCAGGCAGGCCATGTCCTACATGTAAAAGGTTGGAATTTGATTCTGGTTTTC
>NW_009729001.1:0-7554 GCF_000703405.1 Apaloderma vittatum | reverse complement strand
GCAGCAGGACTGCGCTGACTTTCCAAGTCCCCAAGGACGCATGAAAATCGTGTGCCTGTTTGGCCCAAATTGTTTGTTACTCATACTTTCCATATGAACTTCACCATAAAATAACAAAGAGAAATGAATTTGTTTGGAAACCAATATCAGAGGAGTGTAACAAATGGAAAACAGTCAAGTGCCATACAATCAAACAGTTAGGGAGAAGCTACAAATAATTTTAACATACATGCAGCTGCTTTGTGGAAAAACAATTGAAACAGCTATATTTAATATGGCTGTGCTTCTACAATAATTTCCATCCAGGCATGGAGAAATCCTTAAGAAACTTTGCTTGATATTTCCCCATACCGCTTCCTGGGACTGTGGATCTCTGGAGCTGAGTGATTAGCCCAAGGTCACAGGGCTGGAGATCTGGAAGCGGAACTCTGGACTCTTGCTAATGTACTTTAACCACAAGACCATCCTTCAGTCTCCTTCATGCTGATGACTTTGGAACT
This sequence comes from Apaloderma vittatum, assembly GCF_000703405.1. NCBI lineage: Eukaryota > Metazoa > Chordata > Aves > Trogoniformes > Trogonidae > Apaloderma > Apaloderma vittatum. The sequence continues at coordinate 7,054 of NW_009729001.1, read as the reverse complement.
AGCTTTAAAAGATACAGTGAGATGTAATGATGGGAGTGCTAGATAGCTACACCAGATAGCCAGAGGCAACAAAAATGATTAGAGACATGTGAGGGTGTTTCTAAACAAAAAGATTAAGACCAGAATTATTTCATTTAGAAAGGAAAATAGTAAAAGATGATAGAATTGAGGTATATAAAATAATGAATGGTGTGAAGGAGAAATCAGATGCCCTTCATAAAACAAGAGGGCACATAATGGAATTTAAGAAGGCATTAGCTCACAAAAGGATAAAGATATCGCTCTCCAGCTTATCTCTAAGCAACCTGTGGAACTCTCAGTTGCAGGACATTGATGTAAATAATTCAAGAACATTAAGGAAAAAAAAAGGAAAGACTGTATGCATCCAGTAATACAGATTTTTTTGAGCTAAATAAACTACTTCTTCAAAGCTTTCTCTGAGAAAGAGCTTGTTTTGTTTTGTTTTGTTCCAGACTGAGTCTTGCCTGCCCAAGAACATAAGGCTCAGTGTCCTAGTTTGAGCTAAATAGAACCAATTCTGTTTAGTGATTTTAATTTTCTGATCAGTCTCTTCTGAGAGACTGCACTTTCTGAAGTGCATTGAAGAAGAGAGATTAATCCCTGTGACTCCTTCAGCTTTATACTGAATATGACATACATGGAATGAAATACTCTTGTTGGTCACCTTTCCTGTCCACTCTTCTCCAGAAGTGCAACTTTTTACTTCCTTGCACTCCCTTTAATTTCCTGGCACCCCCAACACATTACACAAGATCCAGCAGTGACCTTGGTCACTGTAGAAGCAAGTATAAGTAAGGGCCTTTTTGCACACCAGTCCTTCATAGTAACTATAAACATCAGGCGTTATCACTTCTAGTAGCAGACTGTCCGCAAAAGCATGCTGTTAACTTCAGAAAGAGCAGTCTCTCTTAGAAGAAACTGATCTGAAAATTAAAATAAATGAAAAGAATTGGTTCTGTTTAGCTCAAACCAGGACAGCCAGCAAAAGTTGCAGCTGCTTTCTCATGCCTCCTCAAAACAGGAACATTCCTGCCTACACATTTTCCAGGAAGACTCTTCCTCAGAACAGCATCAACAGCCTTAGAAACTCAGTTTTCTACTAATAGCAAAAATCATGTCCTCATTTTGCCTCCAGGGATCCCAAGCTGTCTTTGTACACAGAGGCCACTGTAAAAGAATGATAAGGTCTCCCCTCAGCCTCTTTTTCTTCAGATTAAAAAACCCCAAGTCCCTTAGCCACTCCCCATAAGACTTGTTCTCAAGACCCTTCACCAGCTTCATTGCCATTCTCTGGATCTGTTCCAGCACCTCATGTCTCAGCCTTTTGTCTACACAGAATGGAGACCAAACTGTCCAGCTTTCCCTTTTGACTCTCTTTGAATCCCTTCATTAGTGCTGCATCTGCTGATTTTCACCAGTTTTCAAGGCTCTCCCTAACTCCGCATCTGTGAGCTCCCTTTGACAGTGAGGATGTTAATTTTCCTCTGTTGTTCTCTTCTCTCTTTCTCCTATAATATTGATCTTCATGCCTTCACCTACAGTCACCAGCTAGTACAGCTGCCTTGACATCACTCGCCCTATACACATGGTAAGCCCATCTAACCCTTTCCCCCTTTGCCATACCACTTACAGCGAACGATGCTCCTGTAGAGAAACAGTGTCAAATTTACCTGTTACTTGCAAGCTAGGCAGGTCTGTTTACCTTGTGTGAGCTGTTCTTAGTGCATGGATTATCCCTCTTCAGTGTTTAGAAAAGTGAGATTACAGAAATGGTAATGAATCTTTGAATTATTCAGCACTGGTGCCCTCGTGCTGAATGGATGGACCACCAATCTCTCTTAGGACATCTTAGCCAAACCTTTAGGTGAGTCTTGGGTTATTTATAAAGCCGTACAGCTTGGGGAGATAAGCTTCAGCATTTTAGCTAGAGACTCCCATTTCAGTCCCTCCTCCGGTTCCGGGCAACCATGTCACTCCTCCCTCCCTCCTGGCTGTGGGATCATACTGATGGGCCTGTACTGCCTTTGTAAGCTAATGCTGCTGCCAGGTTGAGCTCACACAGGGAAATAAAACTGGTTTTATTTCATAAGAGCACTTTGCCTTAACTTTGAGCTACTTTAGCAGCCTCTGGATACTTTGGTTTCCAATATTTATATGTTCTCAACGTCTGCCACTCTTCCCACTGCTCCTCTGGCAACACTGATAGCAGGAGCTATTATTAATTACTTGTTGAATACCCGCAGTACTCTGCTGCAGCAGTGGGTCCTTCCCCACCAGGCTTTATAAGCTGGGTATGCAAGTAAACTAGCATGCAGAAAGTTTGCTTGGGTGATTGGATGATGAGGGGGGTGTTTCTAAGTTAGTGTTTGTAACAGGGTGAGGAAAAAAGGGCACTTTGGTCAAGTTTCTTTATGAAAACCCTCCTCTCCTCGTAACAGCGTGATGAAAATAAAGCTAATGCCGCTAAATAAAGAGGAAAACTGTAAGCATTAAAGGTCTAACTCGGAAAACATGAATAACTACAGAAAGAAAAAAGGTTCTTCAGCTGGAACCAAGAAGAACTGAAGGATCCTATTTAAAGAGCAAATCAGAAATTCATCCCACTGACAAACACTTATGCAAAATTTTCACTGATCATAAAAACAGGCATTGAGTGAGGATTTATTTCTGTGATAAATTCAGGGAGATTTTTAAATCTTTCTGTCAGATGGACTTTTTCAAATTTCTAATGAAAATTCAAAATAAATAGTAGTTTTCATATATGAGAAAGGTCTGATTTCAGTTTTGTAAAAGCATATAATTGTTTTTTGACAGATTTCTAAAATATATTAGCATGTATTTTTTCTTTAAAGAACCCTAAGCCTTTTCTCCACTGACAGAACTGTTAATGAAAAAGCTTAGTCAACCATAGCCTATTGGAACTCTGCAGGAGAGGTCACTGAGGTAAAAGGTTGGCAGTGCTTTTTTGGTAAATATTTTCCCTCATCATTGAATATGATGTACATAAAGAAATACTCTTATTGGTCACCTGTCCAGTCTGTTACTCACCAGAGGTGCAACCTTTTACTTCCTTGCAATTCCTTTAATTTCCTGGCATTCCCAGTGTGGCACATAGGTCCAGCAGTGACCTTGGTCACTACAGCAGCAAGTATCAGCAAGAGCACACCAGTCCTTCATAGCAACTATAAACATCAGGCGTTATCACTTCTAGTAGTGGACACTGTCTGCAAAAATACGCTGTTAACCTCAGAAAGTGCAGCCTCTCAGAAGAGACTGAGGTGCAAAAGCAAAATCACTAAATGGAATTGGTTCTGTTTAGCTCAAACCAGGACAGCCTTACACAGAAATATGAATATTTCCTCTCATTTGCTGGAAATACCTTGCCTGAAACAACCTCTTGTCATTTCTGCCTGACCAAATCACAGTGTGGCTTCACAGTTCTACCGTGAGAACTAAAAGCTATGACAGGTGAGATCTGGCAAAACCTACTGCAGCAGTAAGAGGCAGTTTTGTCCCCACACCAGCTGCCTGTTTGATAGAGGCAACAACAATCACGGAGACAGGAGAGATGTGTACACGCCTGCACCTACATACTACCAGCTACAGTCTCGCATGTTAGCTAACCTGGAAATCATCCTGAATTGCACCAGTGAAAATTAAGGAAAACCCATAGATACCTATATGGAACCCGAGGTTTGGGGCAGGACTGAGTCACTGATTCTGGCTGAGGGGGAACAACCACAACTGTAAACATCTCACTAGAGCATCAGAAACAGAAAGCCATCAACCTGGGTGAGACAGAACTTGCTTCCCTATCATCTCGGGGCAACCCTGCTGTGCAGGGTTACTTCTTATGGTTTCAAAGGCTCTTCCTTATTCATGAGTGCATTGGGCAAGGAAAATCAGTTGAGTAAAAGCCACTAAATAATTTGTCAGGGTGAGCTGTCCTTTGCCCCAACAAGCACTTCTAAGGTTTGTAACCCTCACCCGTAGACTTCGGCCTCGTACAAACCACCTGCACAGCCGCGTTTGCACTAACCTGCCAACCACATCAAACCAGTAACTTCCATTGCCAGTGGGGGTAGAGCCAGCCAGATGAAGAGCTATCAGGAAAAGGTTATCAGGTGAGCCATTCATTTCATAAACATGGGCTTACAACAACTGAACATGAAATAGCATTAGCTTCGGTTTAGTTGGATGTGGGATGCTGTTTATTTGATTTCTGGATCAAAAGCATGATTAAAATACACATTAGAGAACCCAAGATTATTAAAGCCACAACATACATCATCAATATGGAATGTGCTAATGGCTTTCACGTACAATTTTTCTGAAAGCGTTATCAGCTAGGAAGATAGTAGTTATTCCCTCCTCCCATTTATAGACATTCTCTAGATACCTCTGCCTGCACAAATAAGAAAGGTGGACAAAATAAAAATGAAGATACACATTTTCTACTTTTCTTTTTCCAATTGAAAGAAAATCGTAATTGTATTCTGTAGAATACAAAAACTATGGAGAGTAGAACAACAGAAATCTGTATTTCAGCACAGGAAGGTATATTAATTCTTTGTGAAACAACACAGAAGTCAATGGCACTATACCAGAGATGAATTTTATCCAGGCTGTAAAAACAAAACGTAAGTGCAATGCAGACCAACAGAAAAGATTCCATTTAAAGTAAGAATTATGTTTCTGTCAGTAAAAAACAACAACTAACTATATTTGTTTCCTGGAAGGAGATCCAACTTGGCTCTGCTGCAGCAGCGTAAAAGGATCCAAAATAAGTAACAGCAGGCATCTCCGCTAAAATTTGCTTCTGATCAACATTATTTTTCCTCTGGTACCAGAGAAGAGTAGAACATATATTGCAAGTGAGGCCACGGTAGTTTACTTGCACAGATCATGAGAAACGGGGCTAAAGCTCTGGCATTTAAAACTCAGCTCAGCCAGGGAGTCAGTGCGTGGTCTTAAAAAACCCACATAGGCTCTGTGGGGCTAATTCTCACCTAAATGCTTTCTATTTCAGACACATAAGCTCAATTTGGAAAAGAGACAGGGAACAGTTTTAATTACACCCATGCTCCATGTCTGCTTCCCCACACATTAAGATGTGGCGTCAGACTCCCATCGAAGGGGTGTTAGCAATACTGAGGGGCTACCAGCTCCCCAAAGTATCAGCATCTTACTAAATCCAGCTGATGACATGAAAGCAGGAACTTTACATTATGCTTTAGTCGTGGCAGTTTGTATATACCAGTACACATTAATAAATGAACAGTAAACCACCATAATCACAATCTGTGCATCTGTGTCTGTTTTATGGTATCCTGATAATGTTTCTAAAGTACTTGGAATACAGAAAGCAGAAATTATCACTTCTTCCCAGATGGGCTCATGGGAAACATTGTCTGACTGTGACTGGCAGATTTGATATTTTGTTAATTGTGAGAGACCCCACTTTGAGTAATGTACTCACATTAGTTATGATCAGTGAATATTTCCTTTCACATTGCATTTTCTCCATACATAAACTTATCATAATCCAATAAAGAGCCTATGTGCACAAGTCTTCCATGTGCAGCCTTTTCTCTATGCAGGGGAAAGGCTGGCTTTTTTGTATATGGGCATGCAATTTTTCATTTCTGCCTGGGTGAGGTCCACGATGAATGGAAGTAGTCCTCACACTAATCATCTGTTCCCAGGTTGTTCCAACCTAAATCTGAAGGATTCATTCAGAGACATCTTGTAAAAATCACCTCTTGGAAAACAGTAACAAAAGCTACACTAGACACGAGGAAAATGTTCACTAAAAACAAACAAACGAACACCAAAACAATACCAAAAGCCAACTAGGGAACTATGCTGATGTGACAGATGAAATTGTAATGGGAAAAAAATAATCAAGAGGCAACGTAGTCCTAAAGTTTCACAGTAGTTTGTCTTTTAAAAATTAGATGTACACCAACTATTCCTCCTCCCTCCCAAATCTTGCATCTAATTCAGTCATGTACAAAACGAAATTTAGATTAAGGCAGTGTTTCCAAGGGGCAGAGCAACACCTAAGGTCCAAAACTGACTTAAATCCAGAAGAATTCCACTGAACTCAATGGATACAGCAGCACAAATCAGCAAGAGATCTAAATCTGTCCTAGCTGATTCCAGATCTATCTTTTATTTGCTATATGGCTTTAGGCAAGTCAGTGACCTTCTTTTTATTTCTCAGTTTCTCCATCCGTAAAATGGTGATAATACTGCTTGTAATACATGATGATTGGGGGGGGGTGTGAACGACGACAGGGGACTAGTTAGGCTCCCTGACATGGTCTGGATATGCAAATTGCTGGAGATCAATCATTTTTATTCGCCTCCATCACCTTTACCGACTCTTCATAATCTTAACAGTCGGCTTTTTACTTGCTTGCATATTTAGAAGTCACGAAGCCATAGCCTGGAAGCCTTATTCAAGTTTTACGCTGTTTACTTCCATGACAGGATTCACACGAGAAAAGCGAGTAGAACATTTGGAACTTGGCCCCAACAGCAACAAACTGCGAGGATATTTCAAACAAAACTCGTAAATCACTGCATGAAATTAACCTCGTTTACATTCGCTTTTTAAGGGCGCAGAGGAAGGCGTGTATTAACTGACCCACTGACGCCCGAACCAGCAGGGCACAGACAGAACCGTCGCAAATCCTTCCTCATCCTTATTTGAACCATATATTGCTGCGCTGGTATTCCCAGCGACAGTCGATGTCGTTCAGACAGCGAAAGCGGGAAAAGAATAAAACAGAGTAACCCAACCTGAAAACACCCGAACGTCTGACAGCTCTGAGAGGGACCTCTAGTGTGTGCTCGAACATTTTGTTTTGTGCTTCGGGCGCAATTAATACACCAAAATCACCGCAGTCATTTTCAATAGGTGAGGGGAAGTTTCGTCGAGTGCCTCCGAGCTGCGGGGCGAGCATCCTTGCAAGGGCGCTGCCGAAACCAACCCGCAACAATTAAACTTTTTTTTTTCTTTTTTTTT
>NW_009729000.1:720-13175 GCF_000703405.1 Apaloderma vittatum | reverse complement strand
CGGAAGTCCAAGGTAGCAATTCTGCTGACCCTCCTTCTTACTTCAAAAATGGAGAACTCTAGCATTACATGATCACTTTGTCCAAGACAGCCTCCAACAATTACGTCCTCCACAAGACCTTCTCTATTAACAAGTAGCAAGTCCAGGAGTGCACTTCCTCTCGTTGGTTCCCTCACCATTTGTGTCAGGAAATTATCTCCCACACACTTCAGGAACCTCCAGGACTGATCCCTCTCTGCTGTATTGTATTTCCAGCAGAAAATTACCTCTTTGGAATGATGACAACTTACTGAGTCATGTAGATTGATTCTCTAACAAAAGAGAGATTGGAGAGGAAAGCTTTTTCTATCTTACTTTACTGATTTTTTTTGTTATTTTGTGTCATACTCGCTACAAATATTAGTGTTGATAAATAGCAGACAGAGGATTTTCTTAGAAATACTGTCCTCAGCTTGAGATTTCAGAACTACTTTCCATATGAAGATGACAAAGGTAAGCAACAGATTTTAGACTGTCTGCTGCAGCTTCTTTAAAAAAAAAATTACATCACAAACCTAAACCATTTCTCTGATTCATATATTAATAGCAATATGTGAAACCAAGTCTAACAGGATCAGGTGATAACTGCTGATAACAGCATTTTTACATGAGATTAAAAAATAACTCAGCCCAAAATTTGAGAGGCATATTATTAAAAATTCTGAGTCCTCAACTCCGGTAACTATTGTCAATGGTAGGATGTTTTCTCCTTTTCGTCTCTGAAAATGTTTGGTTAAGTTTTGTGTCATGATGCATTATAGAATAATTAGTTTATATTAAAAAGTCAGGAATCATTCAGATTCACTCTCTGAAAAAAGTTTTTGCAAAGATGTTACTGTCTCATACTCAGGCCTTTCAGTCTGCCTTTTATTTTTATGTAGAAAAATTAATGCATTTAAAAAAAAATTTGATACAACCCACAATTTCATGCTGAAATGAAACATACCATACTGTGTCCTTGAGAAATTTCCTTGGTCAACATACACTTTGATGTAAATGTAAACTAGGTAAACTGATTAATACACTCACTCAGGTTAGACCTGCAATATTATCATAAAATTTACATTTGGTTAAAATGTAGGAAGCCTAGTATTCCAATTATTTCAGAATGGAATGAATTTCATCTTCAAAATGCAAAGCAAGTGCATGCTCAGCTCATGATTGCTTTCAATTTCCTGTCCTTACATGACTTCAAGAGAGGATTCTGTTCTACATTATATTTCACAGCTTGAAGTTATCTGGAAATAATTGCCTGTTGTGGAAGAATAAGTACTGATTTAAAAAAAACAAAGTTGCGTAATGTAGTCTTTCAAGCTGCTTAAGGAAAAAAGTAGAAAATGTAGGGAGAAAAAGAAAGGCTTGAGAGGGAATTTCCTCCTGCTAATGCAATACCCTTGTTAGGTCTTAGATTGCATGTCTTACATTGCATAAATTTATATTGGTGTATAAGTCTTAATGCTACCAAAAAAGAGGAATCTAAAGATAGAATGGCTTACTGGCAAATTTCCTACATGTTATATGTAAACCCATAAAATATAAATTTCCAATCCATTGTATTATGGAGATTTCCATCTCTCCATGTCTAACTTCTTCAAGTCAATAAATGAGACCCAAAAATAAATTGGTGCTTGGAATAAAGCTTCTAATGCAGTTGACACAAAAGTTAGGTAGCTATTTCTGATGTCTTTTTTCAATGCTATTGAAGCTCCTTATCTAATACCAATGGCAATGAACTGCCTTTACCTATGCTGAAGACAGCATAGCTGGACAGTGTGATAGAGGAAGCATCCCTGTATTTTAATTTACTGCATGTCATTGAGGTTATCTTTATCAGTTTCTTAACACGCGTTTCTGTTTTGCATCCTGCTCCATTTGTGATATCTTTGATAACTTGTGCTCATGACTTTTACACAGGACAAATGGGCTGCATTTCTCAGCAGGACTTCTTAGTTCTGTTTTTATTATGACAAGAATGAATACATAGACTCAACTACCTTGTCAATATATTTGTTAGTTTACATAACATGTTTTTGCTTAGTAAAAATTATATTTTTCCCATGTGGCATTCTTGTCATACTTATTAAAAACATAGTACAGTTTATTTTTCTTTGATTTTATATTATTTTATGGGGCAATGCAACCAGGAAATAATATGGTATTCACATACTATAAAAATGTCATGGCATTCCAATGTTACTTGCATAATTTTCTCAGCCTTTCTTGATATCTCTTAATTCTTTATGACTTGAAATTGGGCAAACACAGACAGTTTTCTTTGCATAAAATATTTTTAATGCCACATCTGGGTTTGAAACTTATTGCATATCTGATGTCAACATGACTGTAAACTTCTGGCCATAAGTAATTTAGTAAGTAGCTGGGGAAGAGAAAAGTAACTCTGATATTATGCTCACTCTTCTAGCTTCTTTTTGTGATCAGAGACAAGAAATATCTTTAGTTTTCTTGTCATGGGCAGGTCTGGGTCCCACACTGCACTTTACTGTCCCTTAAAGATATTCTCCAACAGTTAGGCGACTGTGCTGAAGAACTATTGGGAATGAGTAGTAGTGACTTAATGCTGAATTACAGAGAGGTTGAAGAAAGTAACTCTGACAAGAGTGAAAGAATTGGCAGTTTAGATAATGTTAAAAATGGTCCCAAGAAGCAGGAAACGGAATGTCTGGGACATACAAATGAAAATTCCAGTGATGGATAAAGTCCTACAACCAACCTATGACCTCACTGAGCTGTGTTGAAACAGGGTAAACAGAGGAAAGTGAAGAAAGCCAAGCTGCAGGGAAAACTACTCCCGTAACAAAGGTCTGAGTATAATGTCTCTGTGTTTCACTCAACCTCCACTTTTACGATGAGAGAAAAGGCAAATATGTGAGTTTAGAAGGATAGTTATATATCTAAATTATTGTTCAGGTATAAGGACTATAATTTTTCCTATGGATTTGAAGGAAAGGAAACTCTTGTATGGAAAACTTCTATTATGTAAGCTTGACTGTGAAAGCTGCTTCTATTACATATTGATTTCAGGCTTGTATTTAAAGTCAGCATAGAAAAATTCTGTTGCATGTAGTGTGCAAATAAATGTGTTATTCATTTATATCTGCTCCTTAGTTACTTTATGATGTAAGGTCAATAGTTCGCAACTGATACCCATATTGCAATGCTTAACTAGTTGTGTATATTAAAAAAATTAAAACTTTTTACTGAAGTGATATGTTATTGATGACCTTGCTGCCAAAACAGATGTTAAAATATTGTTCTTTTATGGCGGTAGAACTTTAGTAGATGATGTTGGTATATGTACTATCAAGAAAGCAAAATAGCAAAAGCTGTGTAAAAAACATTTGTTTATGCTCAAAGTGTTCAAGAAGTATTTCAGATGTAGTAGTGAGAAATATCAACCAGTTTACTAATAACAAATACTATTAACTGGAAGAGCAAACCTGAAGGAAAGTAAACTTTCAGTTGTTCACAGAATTAATGGATGGGACTCCCACGGAAACTGTCCTTAGGGGTAAAGGAACTGAACAGAGCTGGCACCTCTTTAAGGACTACTTTTTTAGAGCTCAAGAGCTCTTAATTCCCATGTGTAAGAAATCAGGCAAGCAAGGTAGGAGACAAGCGCAACTAAGTAAGGGCCTCCTGGTCAAACAAAAAGTGTAAGAAGAAAATGCATAGGTAGTGGAACTAGAGACACGTATTCTGGGACACATCCCCAGGGAAACATCCAGGGGAGAATACAGAGACACTGCCTGGATATGTAGAGATGGGATCAGGAAAGCTAGGACACAGATAGAGCTGAATTTGGCAAGGGATATGAAAAAAAAATATAAGGCTTTTACAGGTATGTTGGCCAGAAAAGGAAGATTAAAGAAAAGGTACCCACCCTGGTAAATAAGACAGGAGAATGGTGACAACAGAACTAACACAGCCACAGAAGCCAGAGGTAATCAGTACCTTTTTTTGCCTCATGTTTGAATCATAGTCTCTCTTCCTCCATTTCTCAAGTCCCTGAAGCTCAAGACAGGGAATGGAGGAATGAATTCCTTTCCATCACAGGAGAAGATCAGGTCTGAGACTACCCGAGGAACCTGAACATAAAAATGTTCATAGGATCCAACTAGATGCAGTACAAGCACCTGAGGGAATTGGCTGAGGTAGATGCCAAGCCACTCTTCATCATATTTTAAAATTCATGGCAATCAGGCCAATTCTCATTGAGTGGAGAATGGGAAACATCACTCCCATTATTAGAAAAGGCAAAAAGGAGAACTCTGTGAACTATGGACCAGGCAACCTCCATGACAGGTAATAATAATCTTATGGAATAATCCTTCCTAGAAGTTGTGATGAAATACGGGAAAGACAGGGATGTGACTAGAGAGAGCCAACATGCCTTCACTGAGAGAAAATCATGCCTGACCAATCTAGTGGACTTCTGTGATGGAGGGTCTGCAGTAGTGGTCAAGGAGAGAGCTACAGATGTCATTTACCTGTACCTAAGGTCTTTGATACGGTTCCCCACAACATTCTTTCCTCTAAATTGAAGATGAATGGATTTCGTAGATGGACTTTAGATGGATAAGGTATTGGATAGATTGCTGCATCCAAAGAGTGACAGCAACTCAATGTCCAAAATCAATGCAAACTGAGTATGAATGGATTCACAGCAGTCCTGCAGAATAGGACTGCTAATGGTGGATAGCAAACTGAACATGAGTTGGCAAAGTATGCTTGTAGCCCAGAGAGAAAATGATCTCCAGGGTTCAGTAAAACAAAGCATGGCCAGCAGTTTGAGGGAGGTGATTCTGCCCCTTCACTCTGCTCTTGTGAGACTCCATCTGGAATACTACATGCCACCCCCAAAACAAGAAGGACACGGACCTGTTGGAGCCCATCCAGAGGAGGGCCACAAAGATGATCAGAGGGCTGGAACTCCTGTTTTATGAAGAAAGGCTGATAGAGACGGGTTGTTCAGCCCAGAGAAGATAAGGCTTTGAGGAGATCTTTTAGTGGCCTTCCAGTACCTAAACAGGCTTTGTAAGAAAGATGAAGAAACTTTTTACCAAGGCCTGTAGTGATGGGACAGAGGAAAATGGTTTTAAACTGGAGCAGGGTAGATTTACATTAGATATTAGGAAGAAATCTTTTATCACAAGGGTAGTGAGACACTGGAATAGGTTGTCCAGAACAGTTGTGAGTGCCCTATCATTGCAAGTGTTCAGGGTCAAGCTGGATGGGGCTTTGAGCAACCTGATGTAGTGAAGGATGTCCCTGTCCATGACAGAGGTTTTGGATTAGATGATCTTTAAAGTCCCTTCCAACCCAAACCTATGATCCTGTGAAGGAAACCTTAAAATAATTGTCTACATTGGATGACTGATCCTGGGTACAGTGACTTGAAGGTTTTAAAGCTGCTCTGTGCTAAGATATTTTGTCTGAACTACAGCATAGAATCATAGAATCATAGAATCATATCAGCTGAAAGAGACCTAGAAAATCATTCAGTCTAGACTTTGTCCCAGCCCTATCAATCTCCTAAATGATTCTCCCTCAATGCAACATCCACCTGTCTCTTAAACACTTCCAGGGACGGTGACTCAACCACCTCCCTGGGTAGCCTGTTCAAAGGGCTGACAACCCTTTCAGTAGAGAAATTCTTCCTAAAATCTAACCCAAACCTAACCTAGTGCAATTTAAATCCACTTCTCCTCATCCTGTCACTCTCCACTAGGGACAATAGACCATCCCCCACCTCTCTACAACCTCCCTTCAGGTAGTTGTAGAGAGTGATGAGGTCTCCCCTCAATCTCCTCTTCTCTAGGGTAAACAGCCCCAGATCCCTCAGCCTTTCCTCATACGATTTGTGTTCTAAGCCCTTCACCAGCTTGATAGCCCACCTCTGTACCTTCTCCAGCACCTCAACATCCCTCCTGTACTGAAGGGCCCAAAACTGGACACAGTACTCAAGGTGAGGCCTCACCAAAGCCGAGTACAGAGGCATGATCACCTCCTTGCTCCTGCTCACTACACCATTCCTGATACAGGCCAGGATGCCGCTGGCCTTCTTGGCCACCTGGGCACACTGCTGGCTTATGTTCAGCCAGCTGTCCACCAACACCTCCAGGTCCCTCTCTGCCTGGTAGCTCTCCAGCCACTCCTCCCCAAGCCTGTAGCAATGCTGTGGATTGTTGTTCTGGCTGAAGTACAGGACCTGGCATTTGGCCTTATTGAAGCTCTTTGAGCTGGCCTTGGCCCAGTGATCCAGCCTATCCAGATCCCTCTGGAGAGCCTCTCTACCCTCAAGCAGATCAATGCTTCCACCCAGGTTGGTGTCTAATGGACAACCAAGCAGCTGAACCTTATTAGTTTTGTATGAATACAGTCCTTCTGGCTACACCTCAGTATGAGCTAGAAGGTAAGCAGGGCTGGGTGTGTCACTATGCAGGTGTTTATTTGCAAAGAAGTTGTCTCCAAAACAAACAGTGAGTTTGGGGCTCCTCTGGATGACTGATAAAATTTACTGTTGTAAACTTTGTTATGCAAAACCTCAATATTCTCTGAGCGTTGGAAGAGAAAAATAGTTAGATCCACTTTCCTTTCAATTCAACTTTGAATCAACAGCAATATACCAGGTTTTGCAAATGTTCACTATGATTTGACTGGAAAAGAAACTATGTTTCGGTTTTCCAATTTATCTGCATGCCAATTTGGCCTTTCCGTGCCAAAAAGGATCTGAAGATCCGGTAGCAACCATTCCAAGTTAATCTTTTAGAAAAACCTGAATATCCTTGTTATTTTAACCCTGTACCTTACCACAAATCTAGGCCCCAGACTGAACTTAAAACATAATGAAATTTATTCACATAATGATATATGAAATATTATTTACATAGTTTGGGATTGTTATTGCAGTTCTGTGTATAGACAAATATAGGGCCCAACAAGACTCTAGAATTAGTCTCCCCAATTCACGGTTATCCATTCAGACCAATTTCAGGCCTCCAAAGTCTCAGAAATTAGAAGTTAGTAGCTGACATACAGTATAGTTACAATAGATTAAATATAATTATACAGTCTTAACATCGCTATATTGTATTTTAACTTCACTGCAAATACGACTGGGCTAAATTCTTCTGTATCAATCATATTTGATTATAGCGTATTTAAAATAGAAGAGATAGAAGAGCTGTTGTTTCCCTAGCCCTGACTTCATAGATCTGCAATGTCTTGCAGATTTCTTCCAAATGGTTTCTAATTATGTTTTCTCCCTTAAATTAACTTCAGTGCTTATAATTCATATCTCATTCATGAGTGCTATAACAGTCTATTTTTTTACTTACTCTAAAATATTCAAGTGAAGACATACCTGAAATCTGAAAATTAAAATTAACGTGAAATTTTGTTGAAGACACATGTCAATATTTTCTCTCATTTTTTAATCCTGTGGTACAGCTAAGAAATGTGAAAGATCTTAAAGATCTTGTCAATTACATGATACTGCTGCTTTTTTTTTTTTTTTGGTACAGTACTGTTGTGATTTTCAAAGGGAAGGTCACAAAAATGACAGAACTTTTCTACATGTAGATAGGCAGGCACTTCCTTATTGCAGCGCTGGGAAGCTTGGAAATCACCCAATGTTTCGAATACATCACCAAAATTTAGCCTATTTATAAACTTTTTTTGTGCAAAGTCAGGATCCTTAACATACTTTAACATATTTTAACATAAACATGCATACTATGCCCGCTATTAATTTTGACATTTACAATGATTGGTTTAGCCCTTATTAATATTCTTATATCGATACGATTATTGGTTATTCTGTTGATTATAACTCCTGATATACAAATTAAGGTGAGATATGCGATGTTTCTATGTTACTGTCACAAAACATAAGATAAAAGCGTAGAGAGGTAAGTTCGGAACATTCCAGGGAGGTAGGGAAGCAGGCACAGAACATCTCCAGGGAGGAAGGGACACAAGCATAAAACATTCCCTGTCAGTTTCGCAACTTGTATCAGCTCTACTTCTAGCCAAGGCCTACACACTATTTCTTAGCGTAAGTAAGGTTTTTAAGGTTTTATATTCCTCATGCTAATATAAGCTAATTAACTATTTTAATTAAAATGGTGATTAATTAAAGTGATAATTAGTTATTCATTAGCTCCTTAAAACTTAAATTTGATTACAACAGTACTACATGACAGCAGTACTTCAGCCTCAAAAATGGAGATGTAGGCAAAGTGGCGACATTTAATGCCTTCTTTTGTTCTGTTTTCAATACCAATGATGGGCCTCATGCCCTCCTGGAGCTATACATGGGAAGATTATGACTAAGGGGATGATAAACTTCCAGCAGAACCTGAATTTGTTCAAGACTTGCTGCTCCAGCTGGATTCACATAAAATTATGGGGCCTGCTGAGATTCAACCCAGGGTACTAAAAGAGCTGGCTAATGGGACCTCTGTCATTGTAGAACATATCTCCATTATTTTTCAACACTCTTGGGAATCTGGAGAGGTACTAGTTGACTAAAAGATGGCAAATGTCATCGCTATTCTCAAGGAAGGTAAGAAGGAACTCCCTGGTAATTACAGACCTCTCAGTCTCACTTCAGTGCCAGGTAAAATTATGGAGAAGGTTATTAAAGGAGTTACTGAAAAACACTTGAGAGACAACACAGTCACTAGCTATAGCCAGCATGGGTTCACAAGGGGAAAGTCCTACTTAACTAAATTTCCTTTCATGACAATGTCACCAATCTAGTTGATTAAAGAAAGGCAGTAGATTTTGTGGTTTTGGATTTTAGCAAAGCTTTTGATTCAGTCTCTCACAGTACCATTCCAGACAAAAGATCCAGCACACAGCTGGAAAAGCAATTGGCTAACAGGTCAGGTTCAAAGAGTTATAGTAAATGAGGTTACATGGTAGTCAGTCACCAGTGGGATTCCACAGGGCTCAATTTTAGAGCCAGTGCTCTTTAATGTTTTTATAAATTATCTGGATGTCACATATGCATTGAGGAGGAGCTGTGGACTCCCTCAGTGGCAGAGAGGCCTTACAAAGAGATCTGGTTAAACCAAGGAGCTGGGCAACCACTGTATGAAATTCAACAAGAGCAAGTTCCAGTTTCTCCACCTGGGACTGGATAATCTTTGTTACATATACAAATTGTAGGATGAGAGACTGTAGAGTAGCCCTGCAGAAGGACATCTCAGGGTTTGGGTTGAACATGAGTCAACAGTGTGCCCTGGCAGGCAAAAGCGCACACTGTCTTGGGATTCATCAAGCACGGCATAGCTAGCCAGTCAAGGGAGGTTGTTGTCCCACTCTATACTGTACTGGTTTGACCTCACTTTGAGTGCTGTGTGTAGCTTTGACGACCTCAATATTAGAAGGATATAAAACCATTAGAGTGTGTCCAGAGGAGGGTGACCAAGATGGTGAAAGGTATCAAGGGCTAGACTTACGAGGAGTGGCTGAAATCGTTTAATTTGTTCAGCTTGCAGAAGAGACGGCTGAGGGGTGACTTCATCACAGTCTACAACTTCCTCAAGGGGGAAAGTGGATGGGGAGGTGCTGATATCCTTTCTCTGGAGACAAGAAATAGGTCATGAGGGAATGGAATGAAAGTATATCAAGAGAACTTCAGATTGTACATTAGGAAAAGGTTTTTCATTGAGAGGGTAGTTAATCACTGGAACAGGCTGCCCAGGAAGTGGTCATGGCACCCAGAGTTCAAGAAGCATTTAGATGAAACTCTTGGTCATATGATATAGGAGTTGGATTCAGTCATCCTTACGGGTCCCTTCCAGACTGATATATTCTATGATTCTAAGGTTTATATGTTGATTATGTATATTTACATATATACGTGTATACATATACAAACATATACACACACCTACACATATATAAAATACATATGCATATTAATAACAAGATATATCAATACTGAAGATGTCCTTGAGCCTCTCTCCAACTCTATCAATACTTCTGCAGAATTCAGCTGAGTAATTTTTCTTCCCTTTTTATCCTTCTCACATGTGTGCTGGAAGTCTTCTAAGATCAGAACTGACTCTGATTAGTATTGCAATATCATTCTAACACAGCTGTGCTCTCCTCTTAAGATAATTTCAGCTCCTTCTTACACATGTGGAAGTCTTTACCAGTTTCAAACCTCTGCTATTTTTTTCTTCTTTTTCTTTTTTGTTTCCTGTGGGTGGTCCTCATAGCAGAGTAAATCTGGATAGAATAATTAGATTGTGTTAATCTGTTTATACTTACTAGGAATTAGAGACACCACATAAATATCTGGAGAGAGAACAGGAGATTTTTAAAACTCAATGTCCTCTCAACGTTAAACTTGTCCTGTGTTTTTGTGGATGACATAGTTAAATAATGGAAGTCTTAAAGTTAGATCTAATCTGGCTCCACCAGTCTCCAGAAAAGTTTAGTCTGAATCAAGACAGAAGAGAATGAAAACATGATGTATGAGCTGGGGAAAGAACTCTTGGAATAGTTACAACTAAACAAGTTTTACTGTAAGCTTTGCTCTAGGCTTCGAATGTGTCTATACAGGACAAAAGAAAATGCAAACATTAAGAATACATTGAAGGTATTCTGCTCTACTTTTGTAACACGATGCATGGTTTGTAGAACAGGCTGGTACACACCTGTGAGCACAGCTGATTTTCAGAAAGTTTTCTGCAATCATAGAACCATAGAGTGTGTTGGGCTGGATGGGATCTTTAAAGGTCATCTAGTCCAACCCCTCTACAGTGAACAGGGGCATCTTCAACTAGATCAGGTTGCTCAGAGCTCCATCAAGCCTGACCTTGAATGTCTCCAGGGATGGAGCCTCCACCACCTCCCTGGGCAACCTGCTCCAGTGTTTCACCCCCCTCATGGTAAACAACTTTTTCCTAACATCTAGTCTAAATCTACCCTGCAATAAGGGTATTGTGTGTGCATGAAAGGTGAGGAGAAGACAAGGTTAGTCCTGTTAGATTGGATGATGTACTGAGAAGGAAAAAGGCTTTACAGAGGTTGGTTACACTTGCCAATATTACAAGGGAGGTAAAATCTAAGGCGGTACAGTAGGAAACAATCCCTAAGAATCCAGCCTTTGTTTAATTTGCTGCTTATGAAACTAGCTGCTCTTCTGAACATATGTAAGGCATGCCCCACAAGCTACAACAAGATTTCTGTCCTATTATCTGCATATAAAAATGTTCTGCTTTAAGTTTGCTGAAACAATATTGGTTAAAAATGTTATAGCTGCTTACAAACTTGTACCAGAAAAATCAGGATGGTTACTGACTTGCTATAAATTATGATTGTGTTGGTAACCTAGAATTAGCAGCTATTCATGTGCCTTATCTGTGAACCTTGTCTTCAAATTGTCTATTAAGACCAGCCTTCAGAGTAAGGTGATATTTCAGTGGAGGGATATTAAAAAATATATAATTTAATGCACAGGTAATTGAATGTATAGAGATCATATGTTAATTAAAATATATTTAGAAAAGTTTGTAGTTCCTACAAAGGTTATTGCATAGGTTGAAAGTTATTTTATGACTACTATTTCCTTTGTAAACTATTACTTTTTTTTGCATTTTTCTTTTGAATGGCTCTGAATGCAAATGACTACCATTCTAACAATATAGGCTTTTCATGGTATCATAGAATCGTAGAATGTTAGGGGTTGGAAGGGACCTCTAGAGATCATCTAGTTCAATCTCCCTCCAGAGCAGGATCCTCTAGGGCAGCCACACATGAACGCATCCAGTCGGGTTTTGAAAGTCTCCAGAGGAGACTCCACAACCTCTCTGGGCAGCCTGTTCCAGTGCTCTGTCACCCTCACAGTAAAGAATTTTCTCCTCATGTTGAGGTGGAACTTCCTATGTTCTGACTTAAACCCGTTATCTCTTGTTTTATTGCTAGGCATCACTGAAAAGCAATTGTCCCCTTCCTCTTGACACCCACCCCTCAGGTATTTGTATACGTTAATAAGGACCCCTCTCAGCCATCTCCTTTCAAGGCTAAACAGCCCCAGTTCTCTCAGACTCTTCATAGGAGAGATATTCAAGTCCCTTAATCATCCTCGTAGCTCTCCGTTGGACTCTCTCCAGTAGGTCCCTGTCTCTCTTGAACTGGGGAGCCCAAAATTGGACACAATATTCCCAGTGTAGTCTCACCAGGGCAGAGTAGAGGGGCAGGAGAGCCTCCCAAGAGCTGCTGGACACACTTTTCTTAATGCACTCCAGGATCCCATTGGCCCTCTTGGCCACAAGGGCGCATTGCTGTCCCATGGGCAACTTACTGTCCACTAGGACTCCAAGGTCTTTCTCCATGTGGCTGCTTTCCAGCAGGATATTCCGTAATCTGTTGTGGTG
>NW_009729000.1:0-346 GCF_000703405.1 Apaloderma vittatum | reverse complement strand
GAAAGATATCATATTAGTCAGGTAAGATTTCCCCATGGTAAATCTATGCTGGCCGTTCGTGATAACCTTCTTTTCTTCCAACTGATTAGAGACGGCCTTCAGAAAGAGCTGCTCCATCATCTTTCCAGGGACTGAAGTGAGGCTGACCAGCCCGTAGTTGCCAGGGTTCTCCTTCTTGCCCTTTCTGAAGACTGGAGTGATACTGGCTTTTTTCCAGTTCTCAGACACCTCTCTCATTCTCCACGATTTTTCAAAGATGATGGAGAGCAACTCAGCCACAACATCAGCCAACACTCTCAGCACACATGGATGCACCCCCGTTGGGGCCCATGGATTTGTGTGTTTT
>NW_009728999.1:0-2459 GCF_000703405.1 Apaloderma vittatum | reverse complement strand
CCAGCACCCCCAGGTCCCTGATCAATTGTTTTCCCTTTGGAAATCATTCTGTCCTGCGCACTTCATCACTGTTGACTTTCTCTGAACTTTTTCAGATCTAATGTCCCATTTTCAAGATGCAAGCACCAGAACAGCACACACGATTCCATGGGTGAGCAAATCGTGGCATTATAAATGGATATAATTGTATCTTCAAGTTTTTTGGGGTTTCTTTCCCCTTCCTAACAATTCAAAACATTTGCATTTTTGGATTGCTGCCATGCACTGAGTTGATGATTTTATGAAACTGTCTGTCACTATCCTCAACTTTCACTTCTGAGTGGTAACAGGCATCTCAGAGCTCATCACTTTATTCATAAAGCTGAGAACACTCTTGCCCATGCACATCATTTCACATTTATCTACACTAAATTTCCTCTGCCAATTTGTTACCCAGTCACTTCATCTTATGGCCCATCCACAGTTCTACGCATTCAGACCTCGCGCTTCCTACATTGAGTAAATGGGTATCCTCAGCAAACTTTTCCAGCTCGCTGCTAAGACCTTTTTCCAATTGCTTTTTTAGCTTAAGAAGAATCAATCCCCTGCAGAATTCCACTGATGTCTTCCCTCTGTATTGTCACTGTGCTCCCATGGTTGAAGGCTGGGGAGGGGACACGGTGATGGTGCTGGGGAAGGTGGTGTTCAGCGCAGGTCTGTGGGGTGTTACAGAGCTGTGTGGTCCCTCATCTCAAACTTGACGTGTAAGGATCATTTGCAGAGCTGTACGATGCCCTCTCTCTTGCAACAGGATCCTGCACACGCTAGAGCTCATCAGCCTGGTCTGTGAGGAGATTATTTGGCCTTCCTCAGCAGTGGAGGACTGGGCGTTTTCCGACAAGATTCCGCATTCTCTGAAGTCCTCTTGAAGGGGATTTATTCTGTACACGGTCCAGCCCTATGGCCTTTGCCTGTCGTGCAATTTGACCCCCATGTTATGTATTCCCCGTTAATGTGGGCAGATACATCAAGTCTCACGTGTAAGAAAAAAAATAAAGAAGTCCAACTTGTAGAAGGAGGCAGGATGCAAAGTGCTTGCCAAAGGACTGCATCGGGGCATAGAAAAAGTATTTTAGAGCAAAGGAAATTTAAACGTACACAGCCTCCTGACCCCATGAGATAGGCCCCAGTGCAGCAGGTCAGTGAGGAATCCAAAAGAGGAGTAGAAAATCTATGGAACTATAATCTGGCTTGATATATGCATACAAAAATAAAGGAACTGTATATAATCTGCTGGAAGTCAATGAGTGTACAAGCAGCAGTTAGTAAAAGAGATAGAATTTGAATGTTTAAATGGCTATTTTTATTTTATTTGGTTTGGATTTTGTTGTTCGAATACGGAAAGTGGTTCAGAATGTCTTTCAAGTCAGCAAAGGATTATCTCCAAATTCCTGACCTGGGGAAATTGCTCTCTCTCTGAATTTGGGTTTGTACTCTTCACTGCGTTGCGTTTGGATGCCATTTGGTCCTGTCTGTGGAGCACAAACTCTAAAAGAGTAATGTGTTAACCACATGCAATGAAGAAAAAAGCAGTATTTGGCACCGTGCCTTCGAAACATCACAGTGCCATTTGCACTGATTGGAAAGGAACACAGACTCATGAAGTGATAAATGTGAATCAAACCAAGAAATGCTTCTAAACCTCTTATGCATATCTTCTATTTGTGCCTGTGTTTACCCTGCCCAGGAAAACCGGGCAAATAAATTGTCACTACTAAATGTTATGATATTGTAATTCTAAATAATCAATTCAAAGAGGTAACCAAGGAATTTTTTAAGAACTGTGATACAGTACCATCTAGTGGCCAGAATGAACAGGACTGGACCAGAGACTGGTAGCTGAAGTTCTCCATATTAACTGCCAAAAGCTGCATAGTTGGTGCTTGATCTTATTATTATGGTGCATCCTTCTACTTTTAAAAGATGAGTACCTTCCTGGATACTCTTGCAAATCTCAGCGTAACTACTTATTGCCTTGGCTTGTGCAGCCAGCTGCTTCTCAGACACAGCTTTTAAAATCCTGTCATTTCGATTGAGGAGAGAAGATACTAGGAATAATGTCTTAAAAACCTTAAATCCAGCGTTGTTTTTTGATAATTTTTTTTTGTCAATTACTATTTCACTGAGTATTCACTGCAAAGAAAAGTAAGTCCTATCTCTAAGCAAAAAGTTTAAGGGAGTTCTGAGGTTTTTCCATACCATTTTACAAATGGTATGGAAAAAGAGAAAAGGCAAATTCACTACATTCATTCAATAAGCCTGATACTGTAACACCTTTGCAATCATCCTGTCTTCGTGTGAATTTACTTTTTGTAACTCAGGGTTTTTAACTGTTAGAAAACAAAATGTAACCTCTTCAGCCTAACATACATTATAGATCATAGAATCCTAGGATGGCCAAGGTTGGAAGGGACCTCAGA
>NW_009728998.1:0-11790 GCF_000703405.1 Apaloderma vittatum | reverse complement strand
CAGGATTTCGGGGAGATGCCCGGTGAAGGAGGGGGATGAAGGAGGGAAGGGGGGTTGCTATGGAAACAAGCGGGATGTTGAGCCCTCAACTCCCCTCAGGTGGGGATGGGACCCCTGGGGATGGGACCCCTCCCACCCTCAGGCCTGGACCCCACGGCCTGTCCCACTCCGGCCCAGCTTAAACACTGGCGAGTAAAACTCGCGAGAAAAATGGAGTTAGAATCAGCTGGGATTTTCCCAGAGAACGGAGAGGTACGGCAGACCCTCCGTTGGGTCAGGGGTTCAGAAGGAACTCCCTGATCTCTAAACCCCATCTCGGGAAGGAGCCCAGGTGCAGCTGGATCCACACTCAGTCCAGATTTAGCCATGAACTCACGGGGTTTTTTTTCAAGATAATCCCCAATGTTGGGCATAACGCCTCTCCTTGAGAAAACAACAACCAAAAAAAACACAAAAAAAAACAAAACAAAACCACTTTGCCTCACATCACGGGCCTAAAACTGATCCAAGCCACCCTGAGGCCCTGCCAGGCCCGTCCCGACCAAAACCAACCAACCAACCAACCAAGAAAAACAAAACACAACCAAAACCACTTAACCTCACATTAAGGTCCTAAGCCGTCCCAAGGCCGTGCTGGGCCATGGCTAAAGGATTCAATATGTTTAGAGGTAAAGGATTGGATGTGTTAATCCTTTACATCCTTTAGTGAGGCTTTCAAACTTTTCAGCGTGCTTATTCCCAGTTCTCTTTCACCTGGGTGTCCGGCATGAGTTGACTCCGAAGTTCAAACTCGGGTCTCTGGCGTTACTTCACTCCGAAGTTCGAGCCTCAGGTTTCCCAAAGCAGACTCCCAAGCATCAGATATCATAAAAATAAATGATTTAATAGAGCTGCTCAGCAAGCAGGGGCAGCTCGCACAGGAGGTCTCCAGGAAGGGTGTGTCCCCCCCCCAAAAAAAGGCTCAACGGAAGGACAGATGGACCCGAACAAAGAAATCCCTGGACACTTACAGACTGCTCACTCACCCCTCCTGTGACAGTTCAGTCCAATGGCAATATTTGGGTCTGGAGTCTCCTTGATCTTCAATGTGTCCACAAAAAGATTCCGGTCTGACGCCTGCTGATTCCTTGTTGAATTCCTCCTCTGTCCTCGGCCACCCCGTTCCTTCGTCCAGCTGCAGGTGGTGGCTGTAGCCTTGAAGCCTCCTTGTCTCCTGGTTTACACAGGTTCTGGAGGCCCTGTTTTGACTACGCAAGTACACGCTGAGTATATCTAAGAGGACATTTACAGCTTGGGCCTAAGGCTTCGGCAAATTCAGCTACTCACGGTAAATAGGTGAAGCTGAGCAAGCAGCACACTAAACCATGCAACCTCAGAACTTTGTGTGATTCGTTCTATTTAAAACTTAAGCTGGACAACCAATATCTCTTAACGTGGAGAGGTGTCACCACTCAGAGGGGTGTTTCCTGGTGTACCGTCCAGTTGCTGTCCAGGGGGAATTCAAACCGGGTTCATCCACCCATCTGTCGGTGCTGAAGGCTCTCGTTGTTGGCAATCGCTGCTGTGGAGCCACGCTGCCAGGAAGCTCGGACTTCCTTAGGCTGTCGTATTTATGGGATGAAGTGGTTGGCTCATAGTGTACAATGGGAGAGATTTGCACAAGAGTCCTTGTACCCACAGCTTGCTTTGGTCACTCTGCTCCTTCGTGGGTTTCCGGGAAGAGCTCTTGGCCTGGCTATAGCTCAGACCTTCCCCTTCTTCGGAGCCTGGATCAAACTGCTGCTGGTCTGGTTAAGGGGGGTTAAGTCTATCTGTCACACAGTACTGAGGAGCCTAGAGCTGGTGCTGGTCACCTTAAGGCAAACGTTGGGCACTGTCCCAGCGTCCCACATGCTCACCTTGCCAGGGGCTGTGAGGTGGCTGAAACACAATTTTCCACCATTTTTCTCTCTTGGGTTAGATGCAAGTGACCAGTACTAACCTCAGTGCCCTCAGAGAGCAATCGGACTACATCACAGGGGGTAACGTGTCCTGCTCTCATTAGCAGCCAAGAGGGGCCAGAGACCAAACCTGATGCAGACAGGCATGGGCTGCCCCAGTGAAGTGGGGGAAGCTTCTCCTCCTCAGTGCTCAATACCACA
Source organism: Apaloderma vittatum (assembly GCF_000703405.1). Lineage (NCBI taxonomy): Eukaryota > Metazoa > Chordata > Aves > Trogoniformes > Trogonidae > Apaloderma > Apaloderma vittatum. The sequence goes on along the minus strand of NW_009728998.1, from coordinate 9,649 downwards.
GGCTCAAAGAATAACAAGAGAATATTAACACAAAATCCCCAAGGTAACTGGGTAGCAAAAGGATCACTCCAACTAGTTCTCTGGAGGAAACGCACGACTTGCTCTCACACAGTGCTGAGCAGCGCTTCCTAAATTCTCTGGTCAAAACCCAGGGCAGCTTACCTGCCCACCCTTTAATATTTTATGGCCTTTTAGGCACTTACACAATGTCTGTCCCACTTGTCTGCAGAAGGTGGGAGTGGAAGGAACCAAGACCTGAAGCACAAGGACCAAAAGTGCACAAAAGGCAGCAGAGAACCGCAGCACTCGATACATGTTGGCCAGGGAAGAGGCAACTGCCTGCTCACCGTGCAGACCATCTCCCTCCGTGCGGAACGTGGGCAAGGAGTGCTCTTGCTCACCTTGGGGAGCGCAGGAACAAGCTCTTTGTTTCTAGCATACCTGCCAGTTTTTTATCACCTTGAGTTTTGCACTCCAAAATTTTTAATGCAGTACAAAAAGATGAAGTCAAAGATTGCGATGAAGCAATAAATGCTGAAAATCAGGAAGCAACAGGTATTTTATTTGCTGCTGCTGCCTTCTGCACCATTTTCAAATAAACCTTTAATAGCACAGTACAGAAAAAAGTCTTCCTGTAAAAATCCTTCTATGCTGCAGCAGGAGGTTCAGACAGATTTGAGGCGAGAGCGGAGCAAAACTCAGTCCCTTGAAAAGCAAAGCAACATTCACCTTCTCCCACGGGTTCCCTGTTCCTGGTGATGCTTGCTATAAAAAAAATAATCAATTCAGTTTCACTGACTCTTTTTGTGTACAGAGAACTGCAAAACAATTCTGCTCTGGCTTGTCAGATGTACAGAGGTGACACCTAAACGATGGCAAATGGTGGATTACACTTCCAGCTCACAGAGCGGCAATTTTTAATTGTCAGCCAATAGATCCAGACGAGGTAGAGCAGAGAGGCACTTTTGGAATTTTCTCCCATTTCCCCGGTTTCTGTCAGCTCTTCCTCCACACTGAAAGACATGCTCATGCCAGAGAGCTGAGTAGAACAGGAGATGCCACCCCAAGGCAGCTGTTGCACCCCCAGGTTAACTATACCGTGCATGAGCGATTATTTCATGCATTAGTTTCCTCTCATGTTGGTGCCGGGCAAGGACGCTGAGAAGGGACACTGAGCTGAACAAGGAACACAAAGACAATGCACAGGAAAGCTTTTTGCACTTTACCCGCTTCTAGAAGCACTGCTTTCTAGCTAGCAGATCGACTCGGTGCAGCTGCGCCTTGTGCTAACACCAAGCAGATGAGATGTGATCTAGCTAACACCTACTTACCTAACAGCACTAACTTTTCTTCCTTGCTTCTATGGGATTATCCTGTTCCAGGAGCTGCACACGCCAGCAACAAATTTGCCTGAGGAATTCCCCCCACAACTCCATCCATACAACAGCACAGTTCTGACCCAAAGGCAAAAACACTGAAGCAAAACTAAAGCTTTTCAAATGAGTAAAAATATTAATTTTTTTTAAAGTCTATTTAAGACATTCTAAACCAGACCAAATTGCAGAATTCACGTTCTGTGAATAGTAGGAAGAGCACGTAGCCCCTGAGTCAGAGAATCATGTCCAAAACCTAAGTATTAGCACAAACTGTTGGCAAAGTATATCCCGAAGCACGCATTAGCTGCACGCATCTTATCACCGCTTTTTCAGCTGCTGCAGCCTGTTCCTTCTTCTGTTCAGCCAACCAGCTCAGCCACGTTGTCGACAGATGTGACTAAAACGGTAGAAGTTTACGAGGCACTTCAGAGCAGTTTGTTTATTTCGATTTTTTGGATTTTATCGGATTACGAAACAACTGAAACTTCCCCTTCAACACCTACATACACATTTAGCAAAAATAATACTGCATGAAGAAGTTTTGAGAGTTACGAGCCCACACTGCTATTTGACACCACAGAAGACCACAAGGGAGAAAGGGGCTTGCTCACAGCATTCACAGGCACCACTACGATCCCAAGGACAGGTAAAATTCTTGAATTGTTAAAAGCTGCCACTACACAAAGCAATAATATTTGTTAGTTTTGCTTCTCACTTTGTAAACTAACACGTTCTCATTCACGTTAAATCGACATTACAAAGCACAGCAAAAGCAAAGCAAAGATGTTGCTAATTGCATCACAAGAACTTTACCCTCTGATCAACAACATTTCAAATGCTGGCAGCGTTTTGCATCAACTCCCGAGGTTGTACCAAACGTGAGCTCAGCCGAATCTTTGGGATTTGCAGGCCAAATTCCTGCTTTCCCAGCTTTTGCTCTTTGACTTTCGTAATTGCTCTGTGGATGCTGTTGGATGTAAGAATGCCAGCCTGAACTAGAAAGAGGAATTGGAAACAGTTTAAGTTATTCTCTGTGTGAATAATAAATCTCATAATCATGTTTTAAATGCCCCTCCTCACTGCTCGTGCAAAGACAGTTACAATCTCTGAGACAGAGTGATCTCCTGACTGTAAATGGGCTCTAAATCTCCAAAATTTAGAGGTAGGAATGTAGTAGGAGCAAGGAGTGTCACCTATTCAGTCACTCATAGTTTCACTCTGAAAATAGTAATCCTGCTCAGCAAGATACTTATTTTGGTGTCCATCGAACACAGACGCTGTGCTCTCCCTTACAGCAAGCCGACGCACTGTACCTGTTTCTCTTAGCGATGTAACATAAATGGCCATTTCAAAGGGCGTGTTTTGTGGCAGCATGTTCCAAATCCTCCTCTTCCGAGTCCATCTCCTGCTCTTTTTAAAGAGACAATTTCTGAATGCTTGTCACGAAACAGGCCCGTATGTCTGGCGATTGAAGCACGCCACATTCTTTTCCATAGCGGCATAGGGACTCACTGAAGCAAAATGACTTGCGTGGACATGAAGAGCAGCAGCAGCAGCTTCTGAAACCACGTGGTGTGGATGTATTGAAGAGGAGTAAATCGGCCCCGTTCACTGGCTTTGGGGACAATCAAATCACCTTCCTGCCAGGTACGTGGTCATCCCCAAACTCTAAAGCACTGCCCCACTTTGTGCTTCAGGACTGGGGTCAGTTGACTGCTTCCATCAGGAATAATCCTATTTTGCAGCCTGTCCCCTCACCAGACCAGGTGTGTCAGGGATTCGCTCTCTCCTCCATCAAAGCACTGAGCCAGAACCCAAAGTGCAGAAGAACACACCTTTCTGAGCTGGGAAAAAGAAATGTATTTTATGACCTCCTGACAGCAGCAGTCAGAAGTTCAAAGCACACAAACGACAGGTTGCCCAGGAACTCAAGAGCAAGAATGAATTTTCTATATCAGATAGCCCCCTTTGTGCGTGACAGCCAGCATCTCTGCTGCCCAGGAAAAGGGTGCAAGGAAAATTTCAGCTCACTGACACGAAGCAGGAACACTCGCCCGCTGTCTGCCAGGGTTTAAGGGAGACGCAGGCAGAGAGGGGCATTTCCACCACCGAACCTCAAAGCAGGTGTTTTATGCCACATGAATCACTGAACAAAGGATGAACTCTTATTTCTGTTCAACACCAAAATGCAGGGAGGGATGCTTTTTTAAATACACCAAAAGGTGAGGAACAGACTCCAAATACAGCTGCAGACACTGAGTTTCACTTTTTTTAACGGTAGCGTGTTGAGTTTTCCATCACCATTTGCGGAGACACTAACATTTGAAGTCAATCCTGCACTCCACAGTTAATAAGAAGGCTCGTTTCTCTTTTGTCTTTATAAGAACAAATTTATATTGGTTATACCAACTGCAGAAGAGTGAGGTGCCTAATACTAAAGTACGTCCCTGAAACGATGGCTCCACAGTTAAGAAACTGAGAAATGAGCAACGCTGGATGGTTTTACCATTGATTATCGCTACCACTGCAGGCCAATGCAAAGTACAGGCTACAGCCACTAGTGTGTGAGCCTACTACAGCGTTTTACTCTTCCGTGTTTATCCAAACCACGCTTTTTAAACTACAAGATATCTCAGAAAAAAATCACACTCGTGATTGCAAAAACACACCAGACCAAGTATTCCACTCTTGGCACAAGCGGCGCTGACAGAGCTCAAGGGATCGCAGTGTTCGGGTTTTGTTGGATTCTTCGAGGAGCTATGTTGCGCTGGCTTGCTATCTGGTGCTACCGAAATCCCACTACCTTTCCAGAGAAAACAAATCCACAAGGATGCAAGCCACGCCAAGGAATCCCTGCCTCACTTGCAGAGTAAAGGGCAGGTTCTCCTTTGTGTCCACGAAGGGAGATGTTGCGACGTGGCTCCAGCAACAGCAAAACAAATCTCCGGTATTTAAAGAAGTTACAGGCAAATCAGTTAAATCCAATCAAGGCCCTCCCTGTGAGTAATTCATGAATAAAGATGACTTCAAACATAGCCACTGTCATAACAACCTCGTTTCAGAAGGCTAAGAATATAGTTGGCAAAAGCCATCATTACGCATCATTAACCAAGACTGGGGTGCCAACAGCTCCGGTAAGGCCAAGACATTGTCACGCTGGCACTGGAAATCAGTTTTAGAAACAAACTCTTACTAATACCTACAAGCATGTGCCAAAAAGAGGTAATTAGCATCTTGTTTCATTACTGCAAAAACAGAGAGATACTCTTGTTGTGAGGAGTGTGACAGGTATTTTACTGAAAGCCCTGGAGGCTAATCCGAGGAGCAGTTCTCCAGGAAGTCCGACCTACTCCATGATCAGCATAAATCAAATCAAAAGGGGTTAAAGCTTTTGTGTGAGTAACTTTAAGGGAGGCAAATACTCCACGTGCAGCTTAGGGCTGTAAACCTGCATTAAACTATTCTTGCACAGCCTGATTTCTGTACAAAGCCCCCAGCACTCACCTACATTTGAAATCCAATGCAGAGAAGGCACCACCTGCAGCAACCAGAACTACCACACATCATTTTCTTCATTGTGCTAAAATACACCTTACCTAAAATAGCTCCCATTTAAAAAAAAACCACAAAACTTATCACAAATTAACTGAACACAGGAGTCACCTCATTCCAGGAGCAGAGAATAATCCCTCAGTACTACATGCACGCAGAAGCGTGGATTTAGTCAGGCCAAAAAAACCTCTTAAATACAATCCCAGGGAAGCTTGGCTCGGCAGCTCAAACACGGCTGCTTTTCCAGGCTTGGGGTAAAAACAGCATAAAAAAGCAACAGCAACCTGATCTAAAGGTCACACAAGCCATGTAACCGCTTCTACTCAGGTTCCAGCATGTCTGAGCGATCAGGCAAAATGAACTTCACTCATTCTGGGACTCCTGCACACACTAACGCGGCTACTGGCATGCCATGGGCTTTCTCAATGCAATCAGGACACTCTGTCTGGAAAATCAGGAAAGAAAACAACTATTTGTTTTCAGAGAATCATTTAGATCACAAAGCAACTCCGGGAAAGAAAAGTTCGAGTCACATTTGAACACAGACTTGATGTGCTCCTTCTGCCTGAACAGCCGTGCAAAACTTCGCAGGCGCTGCTTCCACACCCAGTCACGCTGGGAGAACGGACAATGTTCTGGGACAAATTGTGTTTGACGGGCTAGGCTAGCTGGGAAGCACAAACCCAAGTGCTTTTCAAGACCTCTCACCAAGCCCAAGAAGCTATTCTAGGCAAAAAAACGGTGAGTAGGATAAAGTGTGATCTCCCCAGCACAAGAGACAGAAAGAGAACCCCATCACACTGCAATAAACACAAGAGTCTGAGTCACCAATTTAATTTTATACAAGTCAAACTACACGTTGTATAAAGAGTACAAGGCAGTTCTAATGTTTGCTATTGCATGTTACAAAAATCAATTTAGCTATAAAGGGGAATTTTTGGGATGAGTCCTATTCCACAATTTAAGTGAGTTGGCAACTGTGGTTTAGCAAAGCCTTTGTTAAGACTAGAACTCTAGCTCAAAGAGATTACATTACCGATAAAGTCCAGACTTACACACAAAAGGATTATAATTCTCCTAGTCTGAAGCAAAACGTTAACATAAATGAGTCAAAAGGGAGGGAAGACAGTTTTATTTACCTAGTTTTCGTCTCCAATAGGTATTTAGAGGCTGACAAACCATACAACATACTAGTGACTCGGACCACATCCGGGAGACACGTCAGTGTCCGGCAACAGCGACACTTGATATTCAAGCAAAAAAAGGTCAGAAAGCTTTCGTTCTTTCAAGTTTGAAACGCAGGAATTTTTTTCAGCAATACTGTACGATGCAGGTTCCAGAGTACCTTTATTACCTTTAATACAGTCACAGTACGGGGAGGGAGGGGGGGAATGTTCTTTTGGCAAGTTAAGGTACAACACAAATGCTCCAACTTGAGTTTATTGCTGGTCTAAAAATCTTAGTCTTGTTACTAATTTATACAGTTTGCAGCCTGCTTCCACAAATTAAGATAAACCAGAGTACGACCTGACCTGTCCAGCAAGGCAATCCTGCCTTTGGTTGCAAGCTGTAACCTATTATTATAAACTAATGATACCCATAGTTCTAAAACCATGAAAAAAAATAGGAAAACAACGATACTTTCAAAAAAGCCCAGTTTTAAGCCTGTTTATATATTTAGTTTATTTTTAATATAAAAACCACTTTGCCCTTGAGAGTAAAGTTACTCCTGCGGAAATGCTACAAAATCAAACTTTTAGCTGAATTTCTACAAAAGGGGGACTTTCCCTGCTTTGTACCACCATGCGATCTTTTATTGTCAAATTTGGGATACAAATTAAACCTTTATGACTCATTGCTTAGTTCTTAGGCCATTGACTCCTGCAAGAGAAAAAAACCCAACTTCTGAACTAACATAACATTAATGGCCTGACAAGTAGGAAAATGTTCCATAATAGTGTGCAACGTGAGAGGAGAGTTCTAGTTTTAATCTCTCGAACTAGATCTTGATCGTGAGCGAGATTTTGAGCGGGATCTGGAGCGGGACCTCGAAGCAGCTCTTTTGGGTGGTGACTCGGAGCGAGCCTTGGCAGACGGCTGCTGCTGCGGAGAATTGGAGCGAGACCTACTCCTTGACCTGGACTTAGACTTAGCATCTCCTTTACCATTTTCTTTGGGAGATCGAGACCTGGACCTGGATCTGGACCGAGACTTCTCGGACTTCTCCTTGGATCTGCTGTGAGAGCGTGAGCCCCGGTCGGACTTGGGTTTTGACTTGCTCTTTGATCTAGACTTCCTGCTTTTAGATCTGGAACGTGAGCGGTCTTTGCTTCGTGACCTGGATTTAGACCTTTCAAAAAGAGACAAAGAGTTCAATTATTCCACATGAAGTGTCCTTACAGCAGGTGTAAGCATCTGTCAAACAAAGAGTAACAATTCCTGCACCAACAGAAAACAAAAGTATCACTCACCTTGAGCGGCTTTTGGAGACACTACGGGATCTGCTCCGGCTGCTCCGACTTCTACGACTTCTGCTTCTAGACCTCCTTCTAGATCGTGACCTAGAAACATTTGAGATGTAGTATTTACTTTATTCTTTGTTTGGTGTGCCCTGCTACACTATCAAACAGAGAAAGGCTGCTAAAGAACTTCTCAAGACCAAGGATGGCCAAATTAAGACGTATGATTAATCCACCCAGGTTCGATGTGCTGTCTCCATGAATTACACCTGATGTTCCACATGTGAAAAACCCTCAAGCCTGGCTTTGCTGCATCACGTTAAATAATTCCTTCTAGGTTCTCCTACGTCTAAAATATCAACTGAAGGCACCTGCTCCAGCTGGGGCTACTTACACCCGTTCTTTGGCATAAGCGGTCTCGACACAGAGACCGACACGACCCAGAAGTTACCTTGACCTGCTGCCAGAGTACGATCGCCTGTGGCTTGACCGTGGCTTGTCTTCCACCAGCCTGATCTTCCTCCCGTTTATCTCTGTGCCGTCCAGTTTGTCCAGGGCACGCTTCATGTCCGAGTACGAGCGGAACTCGATCACTCCTTCATTTGTACGCTCTTTGTGAGCATCTGCATAGGTTACCTCCCCAGCTTGCCTCATGAAATCCTTCAGGGAACAAGCAGACGAGAAGTTACGTAACCATTCCGCGTGCTTACGCTCCACGCGAGTGCATTAGCTTAAGACGAGTCTGAGCAAACACAAGAAGCATTAATTGCATGTCGACAGTCGAAAAAAAAATACTTCTCAATCACTTCTGCCTAAATCAAAATGAACATCGATATTAAGGGAAGCTACCGCTTCCTGCTGGTCACAACAGGCCCCGCGGTGGAACATTAATACGTACTTTCAAATCCTGCCAACTACAGCGACTGGAAAGGTTTTCAACAATCAGTCTGAACTCTGTACGAACAGGCGGTCCATATTTATCTCTTCCAGATTGTCTCCGACTGCTATATCCGCCACCACCCCCACCTTGATTGTACAAAGAAACAAAGTTAGGTCGTCTCCTAGCATGAAGGAAATTAAACGTTCTGAAAAAGTTAGTTAAACAGTTATATTTACTGGAGTAGGACTTTATTTCTCTAAGCCTCCAATAAACTTTGCAATTTTGCCAGGATCTATATTAATGGCAAATCAAACAGACTAAAATCCTACAAGTCTGTGCTCCTCTAAGATCTGTTAGAGAGTGACTGCTCCTTATTAGATTCACCTTGCTAAGTTTTATTTTACAGAACATTGTAAAATATAAAACTTAACTGATTACATGCATTTCTACATTTTACAAAAACGTTTACTAGTTACACTAAGTACTTACATCACAGTATGAGGTTTTTGGTGGTGGTTTGGCCACAAAACACGCAAGGTAACAGTCACCTAGTTCAGTTTAACCAGTTTTGTCTAACCCTTGGAATCCTCACCATCACCCTGCGTCTAATGGCAAAAGGCTGCTGTCGTCATGGCTTCCGGTAAGGTCAGCCAAAGGGTCATAGGGCAAGGGTCACACAATGTATGGAAAAGCCATGGCCAATCAGGAAAGGCAGTCATCTTAGCCTCAGTGGACACAGCCTCAGCCCCACTGGTCACTTTTAAATTGAAACATCAAGGACTTGTTAAAAAAGTTGGAATTGAACATGCAACAATTTTCAAACAACATAACATTTGATTCTTTTTAAAAACAAGACCGAAATCCCGCCCCACCCCAACACCGAGCTTCTAGAGATTGCTGCGAGGCGAACCTCCGTACCTTCAGTTACGGTACGAGGCCGGTTAAGTTCTACGCAGCTCAGCTCAAGGAGCTTTGCAAGTCAGCCGAACATAGAAATATTTCCAAAATCCCCCACTCAGCACAACAGATTCCTGCTCGAAAACCTCCCCCCACCCCTTCCACACAGTCATCCGAAACATTCAAATGGAAGTTCAGAGCTGAGTGCTTCCACCCCCATTACGCAACGGCATTTATTCATTAACGTTAGTGATGCAACATCACCGTTTCATCTAAATGCTCCAGAGCACGCTGCAGCCCTTAAATTAGCAGAGCATATCGTTTCTAATTAACGAGAGACCCTCTTCTAGAACGCCGCAATTCTGCGCCCAGAACTGCTTCGCCTTATCTGCCCTCCTAAGTTTCTGGGGCAGTATCTGAGTGCAAGGCCGGGGCCAGGCAAAACGCCTGCGGCCCCTCCCTGGGCAGGCAGAGAGCTCGCTCCC